>NC_041363.1:15763462-16063462 GCF_900634415.1 Cottoperca gobio
ATGTGACTGATTTAATGAGTGCCAAGATTATGCGCTCAAATGCCTTCCAAGTCATTGATGTCAGGGCTACAGACCTGTAATCACTGAGTCCAGATATTTTTGCTGTTTTGGGAATGGATATTATGGAGTTTTTGAAAGGAGCTGAGAGCGTTTGTTGACTGAGTGAGGAGTTGTAGATATCCGTGAAGAAAGGGGCCGGTCGGATCTGAGCAGTGGTAGTAAGGCTGGAGTTGGAAGGTCTGGGCCTGCAGATTCGTTTTTGTCCAGTTTAAAAAACACCCGTCTCACTGGATTGGTTTCATTTGTGAACAGTGATAAAAGGTGAGAGGTTGGGAATGGCCATGTGTTTGGATTGGGCTTCTCAGACTGGTAGTCTGGAAGTCCCCCCCAGTACAGCGTCAGCACCAAGCTAAAACTGCACTGTGTTCCTTCTATCCTGCTATACGGAGAATGACAGAGAGCAATCTCTCCAAGCAGTCAACATTTCACAGAAGGAGCCTCAGAAAACTTGTTGCCGAGCTTATCTTCTGGCCTAACATCGTCTCCAACCAACAACTACTCGCTCGATATAATCAAAAGAACATAGACGGCATCATTATAAAAAGCTGCTGGAGATGGATTGGTTACACCATGCGAAGTAAACAGGAAGAGATCACAAGAACTGCCCTCTATTGGACACCAGAAGGACACCGTAAGAAGTGAACACAACAGTGAAAGCAAAAGAGAACTGAAAGCCCTTAAGCAGACCTGGGGTACCATCCGAAAGATTGCTCTAAAACAAAAATGAGATCCTTTGTTGCTGCCCTACATGCCAGTAGACATAAAGAGCAGTAAGTAAGTTCTCAGACGAGGCAAGCGTTTGTAAATGATTACGAGGAGTTGCTAATTAGTGGCTATTTGTAAGACTAGTGGAACTAACAGTGATGATGGTTGGACAACTGAGCAGGCCATGGCATTCAGAAGAAACTGCCTATCAAGCTAGTTGGGCTAACCAATGTAGTTTAGCCCAAGCAGATACCAAGGAGATACAAAGCCACGGAGTATCTGCTTTTTGCTTAGTGAGGGTAAGGGAAGAATTCAAAAGGACATTAGGACAGGTCGAATGTTATTTCAATACATCATTTAACATTATCTCTGGGCTTCCATGACAACAGTCACCCAATGTAAGGGAGATTTTTCTATGTCTATTGATATAAATAAATATATGTTATGCCCACATAATCGTCATACACCTCACAACAAAAAATAAAGATGTAACTTTCAGATCTCAGAAAATCTCCTTTGACCAGTTTGAAACAAAGTACCATACGCTACAATTTCACATTGACAAAAATGCTTAAACTCAGGCAAGTGAATAACACAATGTCTTTATGAAAGCTCTCAGTTACTTAATAACTCTGTGCAATTTTACAGATTTCCAATATTACCCATAAACAAGGACGCCAACTGCAGGCCTGCGAGGTGCAAATTGAAGTGGGACGATTTTCATCAAAGTTCTGTTCTTTCCAAGGTAATCATTTTCTCCATAAATACTCTCTTAGGGGTGATACTGCAGTGGGTTCATCACAGCCTTGGAATACACACACAAACACAAACACTCACACAAATTTAGAGGCACACTCATAAAGTCATGCGCACGCACACAAACCCACACACACACACCAAACTGTGTCTCTTTTTTTAAAGAGCTCAGATGGGCTGTATTGGCGCTAAAGACTGGTGATCAGGCAAAAATTTAAATTAATACTTATCATCCTCTGTAATATCCATTGCCTGGAGACAAAAGCAACACGGAAAGTCATAAAGTTTTACTACAGTGAGGGAGAGTCTCTTTACTGTGCTGTCTCTGTGCTGATGAGCATGCACTGTGCAAGTGCAAGGCGGATTGTTTGGAGCTACATGTGCGTATTGATCAGAGAAAGCATCACAGAGACGAACAACAAAAGCTTGAGCAAAGACAATGCACATTTGCAGAAAGACGAGCATATGTGATGTGCGTATGCTTTCTCACATTCAGACAGGCGTACAGAAAGAAGCATTCAGCAAGGACAAAGTTCAGTCTAGACAGATGTGAGGTCCCTGTTCTCCAGCTATCCAGTGTGATGTTTTTCTTGGCTAAACAGAGGGACTAGTCATATTTATGAGACGTGATGAGACAGGAACACAGGAAGGATCACAGTGAGAGACAGAGGATAAGAAGAGGGAGAGGGGAGGGTGAGGGGGAATGAGAGATTTGCAATCTTTTTATGTTAACATAATGTAACTTCTAGTCTTCAGTGTATTGCTTTGGCAAGCTCGGCTGCCTCTGTCATGCCTGAAAATGCTATTTGAATATGGATGTGACAGACAGGCGGTGAGAAAGATGGAAAGGTGGTATGACAGGCCAAACCAGCTGCGGGTGTGGGAGTGTGTGCGTGGGTGTGCGTGTGTGCGTACGTGTGCGCGGGTTTATGTGCAGGGGAGTACGTGAATATGAGAGCAATCTGATCTTATTAGAGGCCTGACGGGATGAGGAGCTGTGATGAGAGCTCTGAATCACCAGCATCTAATCAATCAGTCTAATTAACCGAACTTTATGAACACTGGGCCAAGCTGAGAAAGAATCCGCCGACACACAGATTAATAATGATTACTGAATACACTGCAACACATTCTATTAACAATCCATCTTCATGCCTATCCAGCGGCTTTGCATAAGAAGTCGCCTCATTGCCAGTTGCAGGAAATCCTCTGAAACGTATTAGAGGTTCTTCTGTCACCATCAAGTCTTCAAAGTAAATGAAATACTATTCCCAAGTATTCATTCTGATTTAATGAAGCGTAAAGTTCTGAAACTGACTCAGTTCATTGGTATCATATTATAATGGGCCTACTTTCATGTCTAAAGTTTTTTTTTTACAATGTAATTTCATATACAGACATGGTGGACATGATGAAAAAACTCAGCGGAAGAAAACAGTCGGAAGACATTTTTGTTTGAGCTCACACTTAAGCAAAACGCAGGACGGGCTGCTCTTTAACGCCCAACCATGTCCTTAGAGAAGTGTGTGTGTTTACTGTCAAGTCTTCACACCAAGCAGACCTTTAACCACCAGCGGTGGTCTGCGTGTGTGTGTGGTGTTACAGTGACCTTGCTGCTGGGCAACACCAGGCAACAACTGTCAGCGATGACATAACCACACACTTGACTACTTTTGATGCCACGCTGTGGGCAGCGTGGCATTTTGTTTTGTAAACTAAGAGTCTGTGACACTCTCTCTTCATCTTACTGAGGTTTTAGTGCAAGCAACCAACACTTCCGTCACTCGATTTCTCTCATTCCATCCTTTTGCCTCTCTTAACCTTTGTCCGGCTTGTTATTTTCAGATGGAAATTGTAGGAGACAGCTCAGCGTGATCACAGGGCCAATGTGTAAAACAAAGCAAGCAAAAGGCCACAATCTCACACTACTTACAAAGAGAAACAGCTAACAAGCCAGAGGCGAACCAAATAAGTGGTATTTAGTGACAACGAAGATTTAAGTGGGGTCTTTGTAAAAGCTGTTATTTTCTCAAGCAAGTACATTTTTTGCAAGCGTAGAATTAAAGTAGGGCTTCAACTAATAGTTATTTTCATTATCAATTAATCTGCTGATTATTATCGTGATTAACTGATAAACGGCTTTTTCTATTAAATGCCAGAGAATTGTGGAAGAAATTTCCACAGTGATGTATTTATATAGCTTGTTTAATTTGAAAATGTAATATGTAAACAGCCATACAACTAAATATTGACTTAACTATCATGTATATCAAGAAAAACATTCAAATCTTTACATTTGAGATGGTGGAACCAACAAATGTTTGCAATTTTTTTGCTTTAAAAAAGGCTTAAACCTTTAAAAATGTACTCAAGTACATGAGCTGGAGCTAGGCTGAGGAGGAGTATGTCCATCCACTTTCACCAGCTGCCACCTACCCAGGGATTCTTCCCATCTCTCCACTGTACACTGACCATAAAAAAAGGCCATAAAATTGTCTGACAAGCACACTGTATATTTTTCAAAAATCGAAAGCTGGCTCTGAAAGATGACTATGTTTGAAAAATGAAACTCCCAGGATCAATAGATCCACTTTTCTCCAGCTGTGGCCATCTCAGACACACTTGCAAAAAATCCATGAAAAACTTGCCCTGTCCTTTTCACATATTTCAAAAAAAGTTGCTGCTGCCTACTTAGCACAAATTACTCCATAGACTCAACAAAGGCAGCATTTTATGCAGGTTCTTTTTTTAACGGAAATCAATTAATGTGCTATCGCCACATATTCACAGTAAACACTTGTGTCTCTCACACACACACACACACACACACTTGTGAAGCAATCTTGTCTCGTTGTCATCAGCCTATGATGATGCCAGAGAGGACTGAAGTCTGCATGGTTGATCGCATCATTCGTCTGTACGCTCCACTCTCAACTGAAAATTACCTGCCATTTATTCAGTGGCTTAAGCCCTGAGTTCCCTCAGGAGCTTCACACGGTCTTAAACGATGTGGCTGTGTGCTTGTGTAATTGCACATACAAGTGTGTGGGCAGAGGTAAAGTGTAGGCTTCTGGAGAACCCTACAGTTTCCACGAGATGAAGAAGAGGTTTTGTTCTCTGCCTGTTTCCCTAAGGATCAATAATCCTTTGTTGCGTGTCTGACAGAAATCAGAAACTGCTGCGGAGGAAGCCAAAAGACATACTTTACTCCTTTAAATACAAAGTCATTACACCACATTGTGAAAACCTTCAAATCCCATTGTGTTTTTGTTCCCAAGCTACATATCAATTCTTCTTTGTTGCATGTCAAACGGAAATCAGAAGCTACTGTGGAGGAAGCCAAAAAGTCACATTTCACTCCTTTAAATGCAAACCGGTAACTATTATTATGCCACATTGTCGAAGTCCTCGAACACCTCTCTTGAGTTTTTAAATCCCAGTATGTGCACATATTCACTCAAGGGCTCATCTTCAATGTCAACTTACCATATTGGTTCTATGGCTCTGTGCTTTTACAGCATGAGAGGCCTCAGGCTGATGTGGGCTATAGAGCAATGAGAGTGCAGGATAGTTGTGTTGCTTTGATGGTCCCTGTTGTAACAAAACATCTCTGAAAGCAAAAAGTCCAGCAGCATGTACAGCATAGAAAGAGTTTAGCATTTAAAAAAAGTAAAACAAGTTGAATTTGATAACCCTTTTGCAAAACAACCACAAAAGACACACTTTCATAGAAGAAACAAACAACTCCCTATTCTGTTTTACCTTCTTTACAGGAAGCCAGAGAAAAATGCATTATTTGAAATGCTGCTAAACCCGTTCACTCTGCCTAAAGCAAGACATCAATTTCCCAGCTTGCCCCCCAGCTTCTGTTTCGAAACAACAAAACAGACACACACACACACACCAGGGCTCAACTTCCTGCTTGGCATCATGATGCTTGACGTTGTGTAAATAAATTCAGTAATAGCACAGGTAGTTATAGCTCTGTAGTCAGAGCACACACACACACACACACACACACACACACACACACACACACACACACACACACACACACACACACACACACACACACACACACACACACACACACACACACACACACACACACACACACACACACACACACACTAGTGTCCTTGTTTTTGATCATATTAAGGATATGACATTTGCTTGCACCATAGATGATTCTAATATTGTATAAGTTTCGGATTGTCTGTGCAGGTTTTTCTTTTGACTCCACTACATCTAGCAAATCTGAAATTGTTGCACTGACTGAGTTACCTTAACAGTTGCGGATAGACTTATTTTGGTTGCAGCCTGCTTGCACTCTGCTGTAGTTACCAATCTACTGGATTTAGTTTGAGCGCATCAATTAGCCTCAGCATTAATCCCTTAACACGTTCACCTTTATTTCAGCATCTAGACCACCTTTACATTGGTAATCATCATAATGTTTGCTGCACTAATAAATACCTTGAGTTGAGGGCACACCTGCAAACATGGAGACTGATCAGAAAACTGGATACGGTATGTAAATGCTATAGTATCGCCATTTCTATCAGAGTACACCAGCTGGCATATCAGAGACTCTCAAATTGAGTGTTCATGACTTGGTGGCAGTCTGTGGAAACCACCGAGAGAGACTTCGGTCTGCACAACTCTGAACCTCTTAACCCTTCACTGTTCCCATGGTAACTGCGCAGAACAATCTATCAGAGCGGGCCTGGAATTGACTTTTAACACTTTAGGCTTTACTTGGAGATCAGTTTTATGTCTCATGCTAATGATGAAAAATAGGACTAAAGAGGCCAATTTGACCATGGACCTGGAACAGAATGGCAGGCTGCCGTGGCGACGTACCCATCGATGCCTGGCGTTACAGCGATGGCTCATATTGGATTGTTCTGTTCAGCAGTCTATGGAGGGAACCGCTGCCTCTTCTTATCGACACAGTACTAAAGGTATGGAGCGGGAGCTGGCAACGGCTGAGAGAATCAACAAGACAGCAAGCAAACAACAGCTTCAATGCCGTCTCTCAGGGAAAACATCGGTTTTCAGAACCTTTGAGTTTCTCTGAGATGACATTGATCTCGTTGGCGTATCTTTGATGTTAATCCTTGCTAAATAGGCTATTCAGCAAATATGAGAAAGCCCAAAGTGGTGTGTGAATGTGAGAAAGAAGTTGTAAAGGGAAAATATGCAACTAGAGTCTTTATGGATTACATTTTTAATCTCATGTCTTAATCTTGAATCTCAACATGGCCTTGCTGTGGGTTCTTCACCAAAGCTGCTTAATCAAGACATGATTTGTGTGGATAACTCTGGGTGCTTCTTGTTAATCACATTATACAAAGATAAGTCATTCAGGTGCACTGTAGAATTAACAATAAACTACTGGTCACTGAAGTGTCAATAAATCCAGACTATATAAACTAAATTAAAAATTAAATTCTTCATTTCAAGCACCCAGTTCAAGTGAATGGCCACAAACGATCGCTTGTGTTACCTATCACTGAATGTCCATCACTGTTTGTTATACAGTGTTGTTATATTAACTGATATATGTTGGTGGACTGAACCCTCCACACTGAATATTACACAACCTATTAACAAATTACTCTAATCTAAATCCTAATCTCTTAATTTTAGCAATATTAAGGAAGCCCGTTTTATAATTTATAATATACCAAATCTTTAAGAAGCAAATGCCAGAGTATAGTTTACTTAAATAAAAAAAGAATACCATGGTGATGCTATTAACTCCCTGAAGAAAATAACCTCATCAAGTAAAAGCACTGTAAAGAGTGCATGAGTACAGTCATTGTGAGTTCATTTCCATCATTTGATTTCTGACAAAATGTGAAGAAACTTGAGCTGACAATATGTGTAGGAGTGGGCTTTTATTGATTCCAGACATCAGTCATTCAGCACCCGTTTAAATGGCAGGTTTTGTTGAAACACAAACCAGCACATTGCTAAGCAAGGCCATTTGTCTGAACCTCCTGCATGACTTTCTGCTCAATGTCTTCTCTTAATGGTGCCATGTACAAAGGTTTCCTTCCTGCAATGTCCACACATCACTACACTGCAAGCCATGCCCTCCAAAAAAAAAAAAAACAGGTGCAATCAGGAGACAGCTGGAGCAGAGACGGGAAAGAGACCAAAAGGAAACACGTTTCATAAACACAGGGGACTTACTAGATGGACAGCAAACAAGTATGTCTGGGGTGTAGAGAAAAGGTCACGCCTTCAGTTTCTAAGAGAGTGAGAGGGCAGCTCAACAATGACGGCGGTCATTCGCATTAGTTCCATTCATTAGATCATTTGAGTAGTATTTTTAGTCATTGACAGCTGATTAGTTCTTCAGGGGGAGCATGATGAACGTATTTCAGGGTTGGACGTTTCGGTCAAACTGTTTCTAAGACCGTCTATAGTACAGTAGGCTCTCACTTAACGCTTCTTTATCCATAGTCCTCATACGGAAAAACTCCACACATCATTCCCTCCACCTTGTCAGTGTCATGGTAGGCCAGAACGACCAGGGGCTGGCCTGAGGGCAGCGGCCTCCTCTGCCCTCATGGCCTCTGGGCATGCAGCCTCTGCCTGCTAGGGCTTAATGATTAGAGCTGGAGGACTTTTTTGGGGACGATTGACATCCTAAATCCTCTGGAGGTGCACACACATCCACATACACTTGAGTATCCAGAGTGTTCTGTTATGCAGATGATGGCCAGGTAGATGACAGTGCCCCAGGCAAGGAAATTAGAAGGCTGTTACATGTTACCGGTGTGTGCAGGGCTCATTCACACGGCATTATTCATGCTTAGGTTATGAGTAGTGACAGGGATAGATATCTGCTGTCAGAGAGTCAGAGGTATGATTCAAATAAAGAGCCAGGCCAGAAATGGAGTGACTTTTACCATACATTTTATAAGTAAGGCAGTCTCTAACAAAGTGTACTCCACAGAAGCTGAATGTAAAGAACCCCTGGTGTCCTGTGGCAATTTACTTCTTGTAGAGTTCTGAATGGAAATTGATTTGATTTGATTTGATTTTTATGTGTGGTTAGGGAGCACTCAAAACTCAACAATCTGACGCACACAAAACATTTAGAAACTTTCTTTATGTAGCACTAAATTGGTTTGGCTTATTTGAAGCTATGGAACTGCACTTAAATGAATTTGACTATTTGAAGCTAAAGTACTTGTAAGATCTTTGCTTTTCGGAGTTGTATCATCATGATTGTTTGCACTTATTATGAGTCGCTTTGGACAAAAGCACCAGCTAAATCTAATGTAATGTAACTGTAATGTAACACAATAAGTGCCATAAAACACATTTAATTTATTGTGCGAATAAACATTAATTATCTGCAAATTTAGTAGTCCTTTAGGTAAAACAAGAGGTCAACTGGTGATTATCAAACTAACTTCCGCCTAGATTTTGACTGTTTTCACTACAAACAGTTTTCTTTTTCTCCTGACATGCTGCTCTGATTACTGTGAAGCGAAAGGATGATGTGATTAATGAATCAATCAATTGCTGTGCTGAATTAGACAGATCCTTACACACCTCGTCTCGTTATCTACGTATTTATAAAAATCACTTCACTAGGGTCGTCCTAGGTAGCTCACCTGGTAGAGCGGGCTCACGGTGTCTGAGTCCTTACCGCAGCGGCCTGGGTTCAAATCAGACCAGTCTGTCCAAAAATAAACAAAATAAATGTTTTGCGACATTAGCGCATCTGTAGTGACCTGCAATCACTAAGTCCTGGCCAGATAAAGATGTTTTTCCATCACAGATTCAAAACTGAACAAATCAGAAAGAAAAAAAAACATCAAGCAGTAGAGTGGCGAGAGAAAAAAGGAGCAAGACAAATAAAGACAGAGATGAGGAGGTGTCCTATGCTAACAACGATTTTGGCTCTAAACGTGTTCCTACTGAAAGCTGCATGGCCTAACACTCACATTTATTTTCCACATAATAAGCTGTAGACAAGTAAACGATTATCTTTGCCGTTACTGTTGAACTTGACAATTAATGTACATGAGTTTAACGGGGACCCGAGCCATTAACATGGATAATAGCTATAGAAGCCCACTGTGTGTTTGTGCATGTACGTGTGTGTGAGAGAGAGAGAGAGAGAGAGAGAGAGAGAGAGAGAGAGAGAGAGAGAGAGAGAGAGAGAGAGAGAGAGAGAGAGAGAGAGAGAGAGAGAGAGAGAGAGAGAGAGAGAGAGAGAGAGAGAGAGAGAGAGAGAGACATCAGTGGTAAGCTAATTAGTTCAACACTATCAAAGGTGGCTAAGGGGTCACTGTTAAACCTTTATTCACTTCCATATTGCCCACGTCAATGCTAATTCTACAGGAGCTAGGTCATACGCAGCATGGCTTGCATAATAAATGTGCCTTGTACCAAGGCCTAGGGAATCGGCAAACCTGAGCCTTACCAGTGGAAAAATGGAAAACTGACCTTTTGTGTTGCTTTCTGACTTACATCGCCTAATCATCGGGTCCACAGGCTTTCTGCAAAGGTTGTTAGAGAACCATTGTTCCCCTGGGTGCCATGGGGTGCAACGACAGAGAAGGATGGATTGAAAGCACACGAGAGCGTGAGGGGATGAAAATAAAATGAAGAATAGAAAAAGCAAAACGCAACGAGAGGGACCGGGACAGAAAAGCCGGAGTGTAGCCATGGACTGGCTTAGACAGCAACACATCACATGGTGCATTGGCACACAAAGTCAAGTGTGTCTTGCACACTTCTAAAGGCACAGACACTTGTGATGATACTTCATTACAACAAGAGAGCATAGCCTAGCTCCGTGTTTGAGAGATGAGAGCATATTGCTGATAGATATATGCTCAATGAGCATACATGAAAGCTGAAGAGCTTTCATTGCAAGATGGAACAAAGTATCGGTTCATCAAGCTCACCCAGAAGTATGAGCAACTACCCACACACACTCCAACACACACATCCAGTGAGTCACTGCACCAAAAGTGTTATTGACATGTGAGAATTTGAGCTGAGAACACCTAGGCTGGCCTCGTATGGTGTTCAGAGACCGGCGTCGAAATACCAGTGCAGCTCCTTGGGGGTTTTGTTGTAAATCCAAGAAATAAAAGTCAAGACATCTCCACTGGGGACAGCACTTTGTTTTAACACACTCACTGGCTTTTAGCTTGTGGGACTGAAGTAATGTAGAGACAAACAAAAATGAGAATATTGTTATAGGAAACAGAAACGAAAAAGCACGCAGTGTTGACACTGGCGTCGGTGGCTGTTTTCTGAGGCAGTGGTAGTCATATAAAGAATGCATAATTCAAAGTTAAATGAGAAGATAAACAACACTTTTAATGTCTGTATCCTAAATATGAAGCTACTGCAAGCAGCCGGTTAGCCTGGCTCTGTCCAAGCTCACGAAATAACACGTTATATCTCGTTTGTTTAACGCCTACCAAAACAGTCATTTCAAAAATATTTAATGTATCAACATTCTCATCTAACACAAGAAAAGCAAATAAGTAGGCAGCCAGGCGGAGTCCTTACCGCAGCGGCTTGGGTTCAAATCTGACCTGCGGCTTTCTGCTGCATGTCATCCCCCCTCTCTCTCTCCCTTTCCAGTCTATATGTCCTATCTCTATAATAAAGGCAAAAATAAATCCTAAAAAAATAAAGACAATAAGCATATGTCCCACAATAAAAATGGCAGTTGCCTTCAAAACACATACGTTTCCTGTGTTGGAATTTGTTTGCGATCACAACACATTTGCTAAGGATCTGCAGAGAAGTGGGGTTGCTAATTTCAAATATATTTGATATTTTAGAAAGGCTAAGATCAGTCTCCAACTAAATATGTTAGTTATGTCCAGTTAAGACTGGATCTGAGAAAATCTCAAAAATAGCATTAAATTATTAATTACTACAGCAGTGAGAGAAACCAAGTTTAAACAACATATGCTTTGCAATTTGTCTGCCATGAATTTCCCCTCAAGGTTTTAGAAGAGTTATCAATACTGGCAATTGCGGTTACACTTAGTGATTTTACTTACTTCATTAATAAAAAAAAAAGATATTTCATATTACAGAAGTAAAAACACTGGGGAAACAACAACAGTAAACTAGAAGGGCACTCGGAAAGTGCGGACATCCGCCAAGGCCAAATCCCTCGCAATGTTAATGAAAGTGAAAACACATTTGTGTATCCGCCCCGTGATTCGGACCTCCTCTAAAATGTAACGCGTTCTTCCTTGGCCCATTCTGCACCATTACACCAAGTGGCATAAAAAAACAGGAGAGTAGTTTTTTTTCCGTAACCCTGCTGACAAACCAAACGGAAAACATAACCTGGCAAAGTTAAATATGTTTTTAGGTGACATTTTCTTTTTTCTACTGCGACCACAGCACAGGCTGTTCGCAAACTCAGTCAGAAACATCTTATTCACAGACCGAATCATGTTGAAAGAACAACAGGACAGCTCCAGAGCTTGACATCAGCATTTAGCCCATGTGTCCTTGTGAGTGTGAAGGCACGCGTGTGTGTGTGTGTGTGTGTGTGTGTGTGTGTGAGAAACTATCGCATGTACACAATGGCAAACACACAGAGTAACAGCTATTTCAGCTCACTTCCCAGGCTTCTCCCCGTTAGGGACTGCTAATGATAAAAGAAAGCATAGGGAAGGATAAAAGAGTGGCACATTTACAGGCGGCATTAGAGGGATGCATAAAAATATGATATTATGGCACGGCCTGCTGCAGAGTCAGCTCAGCGGGGGGTTGACACAGAGATGTGCTATCTTAGGCAATCCTTGTGATATGGTAGGAGGAAAGGAGGCGAAGAGAGTCCCTGGTGCATTAGCAGCACACTCCAACACATACAGTAGCTCACACACACACATAAACAGAGTATCACATAAGAAAATATACACACACTGAGCCGTCCATTGCAGTTAGCAGTCAATTGTAAAGGGTCAATTATAGGCACCTCTGTTATTTATTATGTCAATCATTGTGACATTAGTGCTGAAACAATTAGTTGTTTAATCAATTATTCAATTTTGATAATGAATCATCTTTCTCAAACATGTACATTTTTACCACAGTTTCTCATATCATCGTAAATATAATATCTTTAGGGTTTGGACGGTTGACGAGACAAAATGAGCAATCTGAAGAGATCGTCTTGGATGCTGGTAAATTATAATGGCCATTTTCCACCATTGTCTGACAATTTATAGAGAGGAATTGATTTTACAAAATATTAAAATCAGCATCCTTTCAGAGTCATTGTTGGGGGGTGAAATTGCGCAAAAAGTAGCTGGTTTAAGCTTCTCAAATGTTAAGATTTGCTTGTTTCCTTTGTCTTATTTGATGGTAAACTGAATACTGTTGAGTTTTGTATTGTTGTTCAGACAAAGCAAGCAATTTGAAGACATCCCCTCTGGCTCTAGAAACGTAATGCTTTTCTTAGACCATATTTACTGACATGTTTCAGACCAAACAATGAATAAAGAAATTAATTGCCAGACTAATCGATAATAAAAAAAAGTACTCGCTATTTGCAGCTTTAATCAAAAAAAACAAAAGGCTCATCACAGCATACCTGCGGCAACTTGAGCGGTGCTGATGCATTGACCATCAACAATTACAACCCCTTCAAGGCAAAACAGAAGAGAGGAGAGGAGAGGAGAGGAGAGCAAGGGGGAGAAAAAAACAGAATGAGGGAGAAAGACAGAGAGAAACTAAAGAAAGTGAAGCATTCAAGGCCAGAAAGAAAAGACCAGAGACAGAAAGCTGCAAATGTATTATTAACAAGCATTCCCTGGTGATTGTAGTCACACACACACACACACACACACACACACACACACACACACACACACACACACACACACACACACAGTTTGGGGGCTCAGCAGACTTGGATTAGAAGCAGGTTATGATTAATGCAGCGGGGTTAAGACTTTGATACCCCCCACCACTTTCCAGCCCATTTTGCTGTGAAAATCCTCAAATAGCCTACTACCGCAGAAGCACACGAAAACATGCTTGTACAAATGTCAACACATAAACACAAATTCACAGAAGATAAAGCCTGAGCTTGTCTTTGTGCATGGGCAGAAAGCTTAATGTAGCAGTTTGCACGGACTGAAAACAAGTTCTGAAACATCAAACGGTCACACGCATGTGGTCTGCTTCTCCCGTCTCCCTCATCAACTGTTTTTTTTTGAGGCAATCCTTTTGTGAGCCAAAGAGCATGGGCATGCTGGGTATTGCCCTCGGGGAAAGACAGGCATCCAGTAACTGAACAAATGAATCGGAGCACCCAGTGATGGGCTGGTAGACAGCTGGGGTCAGCCTCCTCCAGTGGCCACTGATTCACAATCCCATACCTGTCCAACACCATTAAAGCCATCACAGACGAGCAGCATCGAGAGGCAGTGTGCTGTAGATGGGGAGTTCTGACAGCAGCTACACTCAGTGCCAGTTTTAACTTTAGATAAGCATTTTCTCTGAATCAACATATTACTCATGTTTCTTTGTATAAATCAAATATATATATATATATATATATATATATATATATATATATATATATATATATATTACAAACGACCGCTGTTATTTTTCTTATCAATTTACAATAAAACCGTCCTCACAGCCTTGCTTAAAAAACAGATGCTATATTTGTCCTACAACCCTAATTTCACACCCAGCTTCCTTGTTATTAGGGGCCCTTCTGGGGCTCCTAACCTCCTAATCACCATGGTAACAGGACAGACAGTGACACAGCCTTGGTCCCTCACCAGGTGTTGGACTGATCAGAGGAATTAAAAAAAAAAAAAGAGGAGAAGGAGCAAAATGAGAGCAGAGAGTGAGGAATGGAGTGTGGAGAAAATATGAATTATCAATGTGTCGTGAGCAAATGGAAAATTATTATTTCATGGTGATTGTCTGATGTCTGATTCTGAATTGTAATAATAAATAATTAATTCTCTCAATGGGATGAATATTTGATGAATGAAACAGAAACCGTGGTTGAGGTGATTTGAGAGAGGGAATATGGAGGTCATAGGTCATTCAAGGAAACAAGGATGCAGTATCTGTATGCATATCAGAAATACATTTGAATAACAGATTATTCAGAGAGAGTGAAACAATTCCCATGGACTACACATTTATATTTTATGTATCTATTTAGGTATATTCTTAAGCAATAGCTCATGACAGGCCGTGGTATATGGTCATTATATCACAGTTAAGGGCCGTGGTTCGGCCCGACGCGTTTTATAAACACGAATATACACACACACGTACTGTATACACATACGTATTAACACATATGTATATACATATACAGTACATATATACATATTTATATATATATATATATACATATTTATATATATATATATATATATATATATATATATATATATATATATTATATATATAAATTATATACACACATATAGACACATGTATATATACTTATGTACATATATATGTATATACGTATATGTATTTTTTTTTAAGTTATTATCATTGTTGTTTTTTTGTTTTGTTTTTAAATTGGGAACTAAATATGGACATTGCTTGTGTAGCATCTCTGAACAGATGAACGTATAGTGTGATTGCACTTGATAAAAGGAAATATGAATAAAAGATTATTAAAATGTTTTACATCAAAACAATATAAACCATGTTACGTGCAAACATTTGCAATGAATCTAAAGAGAATTAAGCCACCTAGACTGCCGAGCAAAATAATTATTGGAGCAGAAAGACGGCTTGAGTTTAGTAGACCAAATGAATAACCTTGAAAAGCAGCCCAGGCCATATCACTGGGGCTTTTACTGCTAATTACAGACATCGCTAAGAGCAAAAAACATAACTCAAAATGCCTTTCGTGACACACACGCATGCAAAAATGTAGGTGTGAACAAAATGCACACCTCACACGTTACCCTCGTGTGCCTTCCTCCACAAAAAAACATTCTCAACACACTTTTCTCTGATAATGGATGTTCAATTTTCTTTCCCAAAATAAAGTTCAAATGACAAAGGGAGGGTTTTATACAGATTAAAAACCTTTTAGTGTTACTTCTACTCGAGTTGCTTCAACAATCACATCTCTGCTGAGCAGATTGCCAGGTAACAGTGTGTGATACGGGGGGAAAGAAAAAGTGTCAGGGGAGGGCTGAGTGTTGTGAGGCAGACGAAGCACCATCAAGCCAATTTCTCACTCATGTTTTCATCCGTCTTTATTGCCAGTCGAGCAAATTGGACTGTGCTATATTGTTATTGAGAACAGAGAGAGAAACACAGACAGGTCAGAGAAGATAAAGAGAGACAAATGAGAGGGAGAGAGAAAGAGGCAAAGGCTAAACAGCAAGAAACTGTTTAAAAAAGGCAACAAAAAGGGTGAGAGGAGGAGAAGAGAGGGAGAGAAAGAGACACTAAAGACCAAGTAAAAGACAGGGAATGAAGAGAGGTCACCAGACTCGGGACCTGGGAAATCAAAGTGACAAAAGTAACACAGAGATCAAGATCACAGTGTGGAGCGGGAAGAACGAGGGCAGTTCTAAGATCATTCAGGCCGCGGTGAATCTTGACAACATTTTTAAGGGTGCCTTTGATTTTCATCAACTGATATTTAGAGAAGAGTATTTGAAAAATCCCCTCTATAAAGTGTTTTCTTTAAACAGCGGTGTATGATTTAAAAGTAGTTGCAAGATGCCATGTATATTAAACGTTCTTTAAAGGAGTAGGGATGTCCATGATTTGGTGGTAATCATATCAAAACAAAACAATGTTCCAGTACGATTGAATATATGTATAAAACACACCATACCAAAATAATACTACACTTCATAACTTCTTATCTTCTTATACGTTTGTGTTTAGAATAGAAGATCCCTGTCATACATTACTTTACACTTAATCTCACCCTTTGTGAGATAAAATGACACATGTTTCACGCTTGAAAACACACTATAAAACGTGTTTTACAATGAAGTCGAACACATTGGAAATACAGCGATCGTTTATCTATTGTGAGATCTAGTTAGTGGGAAAACTGGGACTGTGGGTCGTAGATTTCTTTATACCACAGCGATACGTTTCACCTCGTCCACTGTGAGAGCTACAAAGCTTTTTTTGGAGCAATGACCGCTGATCACTGCTAGAAAATAGGTCAGTGGCGTATTTGTTGGGCTGAAATGGACAACAGGAGTGATTGTTGGAATGTTAATCATTCATGATTGATTCTTTTGTGATTTTTGGATACTGCCAGTGTTTGCTTGTTTTATTTTTACTTAAGCAGGAACGCAAGATCATTTAAATAAAGACGTGTTTTAGCAGAGAGACACATTTCACCTTGTAGAAAATATAGGTAAAAATATAGGACACCATTGAGTTCCCTCTAGCTACAGGTTACCCAAAAAATAAAAATATTTAGGGATTTCATGAGGGAGCCTTGGCACTCTGGGAAATGGACCATGGTTGAAATGATCCTTTATCCCAAGTTGCTCTATGGCTGGAGCCACAAGTTGCCCACCATATTTAACAAGGAGAAATTACCGTGTAGGAGTAATCAGTGGCTAAAAGCTTCCCCCCGCTGACTCAAAGTGCTTCTGGGAAAAGGCCAAATAGGAGGAATAAAGGGATGTGAAAAATTAGTGGAGCAACACCGGGACTGTGTGACAGCCAAGGCTGAGAAAGCGGAGCGATGCTGATGAGAAGAAGAGCAGAAAGACGGGGAGAGGGGGAGAGGGGGGGATGAGTGATTGAAACAGAGTGAGAGGGTAAAAGTAAGGGAGAGAGAAAATGAGCTTCAAGAACTCCAAGGGAGCTTTCTGTCCATTTCTGCATCATTCTGTCCTATTAGTATTACTCTTCCGGCTGTCCAAACACCACTGAAGCCTAATAAAGCCACTTACACACACACGAACAAACACACACACACACACACACACACACACACACACTGTGATGGTCTGAGATGGCTGAAAGGAGGGTATTTCCACAGGGCTTTTAAAAATGACCTCCAAACACCACCATGGCTTCACTCTGCCAAGAGCCCAGAAACTTTAATGGAGACCATTTGGGGGTTTTCGGTGATTTGGCAAACGGCCTGTTTGGCGCCAGCTTCTCTATTTTCCACCCATTTTGACAGGAATGGGCCAATAGAACTTCGGAAATACCTTTTTGGTTGGTTGGGTGTGTGTGTGTGTGTGTGTGTGTGTGTGTGTGTGTGTGTGTGTGTGTGTGTGTGTGTGTGTGTGTGTGTGTTGTGGGAGGTGGGCTGCTGTGTAAGTACAGTCTAGTGTCCAGACTATTTTAGCATAAAGATGGAAATGCAGTTGAGTGTGTACTTCTGCTGGGATGGCGCTTTATAAAACATGTGAAAAACAAGGCTGTTTTAAAGTGTTGAATCTCGTTGAAGCAGGACAAACAATCGTGCAATATCTCCGAAAATATCTCATATAGGAAGATATTCAAATATAAAAGATGGGGGGCATAGAAGAAAATACATTTTAAAAAATGATAAAGCTTGTGTAATAAATGTTCTCAGTAGGACACCTATAACCTTTATAATAACTGTATTAATGTTGAGACTGCTGTGTGTGTGGCCATGGGTGACGGTAAACTGCAACATGGCAACAGAGTGCAGCCTTTGCCTCACTTGTAAAACCTTTCTCATAACATTTGCAACTTAAATGCTCAAGCAAGAGGATGACTGCTGGTACCGTTTTTGCCTTCCTGAAACCATGCACCTGCAGCGTTACACTGAATCAAACCACAACAAAGATAAATATGCAAACAGATAGACGCCATTTAAGTTCCTACTTCTGTGAAGAGCAAAGGACGGTGCCTCGATGGATTTAGAGATTTTTTTTCTTTTTAACATCAACCAAATTATAGACATGAAAAGGAAGTGAAATGGAGCCGAGATTAAAAGCGTGAGACCAGAAGATGTGTTGTTCCCTTTATTCCCCATGCAAAACTCCATCCCCAAATCAATTACTCTAAAAAGGGATGGAGAAGAGCTTGAAGAGTGAGGGACTAGGAGGAGGAGAGGAACGCATATTGCCACCGCTATACGAATGATATTAGAGGAGCAGTGGAAATCTCTCTCCTTCTGTGTGACAGTAATGATTTTAATCCTACAAAAGGCAGAAGTTACTTTCTGTGGCTTGTAACCTTGACTTGATTTATGGCAACAAAGGCTGAAAACATTACCTTCTTTATAAAAGGCGATGTTGGGCTTTTGTGTCGTCTTCACTAGAATAATTGTGATGTGATTTCTGAGGGAAAGTGAATGTGAGCTGAAGGTTAAGGTTTTTTTGAGTGCCGCTGTGTGCCAAACAAGACTATTATTTCAACAATCCTGAAGTCCAATCGTACAAATAAGCAGAAAATGTAAATTGTTCATGTTAGCTTGGCAGAATAGCAGGCTTATATTGGCCTATTATATTAGTAAATCAGATATTAAGACATTAAGAATCACTACAGCTTCAGATTTCTGACTATCCTATAGTATCACCATTATTAACTCATTTATTTATTTATTACTTAGGTTTTCATTGTATACAACATATAAAACCACAGTCATTGTATGCTTTTGTAAAATAGTAAAATGTAAAAAATATTAAACATCAGCACAAAATATCAGCTGTATAACATATTGATTGATTTAGCCATATGCCTACTTGTGTTTACATAGTTTGCTAATATATTCATGGTCTTAAATGGTCTTGGGGGTTTCTTGCCAGTTGTCTAACCAGGTTATAGTTGCATTGGTGCTGCACTAGTGATGAAGTGCAGGACACACTTAGTAGTGAGCAGCACGGAATACGGTAAAGCTAAAGTAATGCTTACCGCGGCTCCACAGAATCCACGGTGCGGCGGGTCTGTGGGTCTACTTTGACAAAGTGAAGCTTCACGGACAGCCCCAAACGGAAAGATTCTGCACAGGAAACCTTGGAGACCACACAAATCCCACGATCGCAAAACGTCATCACATAAGGTCAGGGAGGTGACCGCCGGAAAATGATGTGAAACTATAAATACACAAAGCCTGCAGTCGCAGCACGGACACCGAAAATACAGAGGATGCCACTGAGACTGTAAGAAGTATAATTGAGCCTTAAGGGTGCATAAAGTGTGGGTTAAGTGAGCTACATATACGCATTTTTTTTAGATGTGGGACACACGTGGTGTGTGAACATTCATGGAAGTGAACACAGCTTGTTTAATAAGATAAGTGGGAGCCACCTAAAAAGTTGTAAAGGTCTCTGCCACATGTCCTATGGCTCACTTATTTAATTCAAGTAGGCCTTTACAATCCCTGCGCTGCTTCCTTGTCAATGCCTGAGGGGAATGTGGCATTATTTATTTACCTTAGTCAAATAAAATACGGTGCAATGGAGGTATTTTTCTCTCTATTTGAAGTTAAGTAAGTAAGTGCTCCCTTCTACCTTCTAGTGCTTTTTTAGTTTGAACTATTGGATTTATCACCGTCCGCTGCAGGCTTTAGCTTGTGATACCACAGCCAACAGCATATATGTGTATAAGTTAATCAATGTAGAACACAACTGCTCTTACTTTAGATGACCATGAGTTGTAATCAACAAGAAACTAATTTGCACATTTGTCAGGCGTAGTATAATATAATGAAGACACATTCAACGAGCTAAGAAAGAAAGAAAAAGGCAGAGGACCATCAAACCAGGGACAAGTACAGTATGAATGTGAAAGGAGCTGCCAGCCAGGAGGAAATGTGGAGAAAGAGAGTATTAATGTAGAACATTTGGCAGGAGAAATCCTGTAGGGAGATGAATAGTGCAGTGTTTTCCGGCCTCTCGACTTTGATAAAACCATTATGAACTAAAAATGTACTCAGTGCACTGACACCTGGCTTTGACCACCCTGCAAATGTAACTTTCTGTGTGGAGAAATAAGACTGTATATATATATATACACTTGTAGAATCACAGATAAGTTAAGGAACAGACGTATAATACACTCCTTCGGCTAAAGACATCTGTTCTTAGAGAAGCAGTTTCTTTGTCTTTTTCTGACGACATGCTTGTAACTGTCAATGAAATTCTTAATCAAGTGGCGACTGTGGTGGGAGACACTAGCATTAAGTGGCCGTGCAGATGTGACTAGTGAATAGCAACGAGATGAGGCTGCAATTGAGTGAAGAAGGGCAGAGATCAATAATAAATACTTGAGCTACAAACAAATTGAAAGAAGTTTTATTTTTATGTATTTAGAAAACTATTTCTACCCACCAAAAGCTCATCAAAATCTGACTATTTATGAAGCATGACGTTTCTTGACAAACCAAATTGAAAATCCAAAAGGGGGAAAGTCAATATCTAATATCAAATAAACATAATAATATACATAGAAACATAATGCCTGTATGCATGCATGTGTGTTTGAGTGTGCAGGCGGTAAGGGAGGAGCAGACGGACCTGGAGCTGGGTCAGAGATGAGGAAACTACTTTGTCAAGGTCACCTGCAGGAAACGTAACATTCACCCCTCTCTTAGAAAAGAAAAGCTCGTTAACAAAAGCAAAATGATGTTTTCCTTTTTGCTGACAGAACGCAGGCCTCTTTGCTTCTGTCAATTAACTTGTCCAAAGGGCTATTCATTCAAACAGCCCTCCGTGCAAAGATCCCCGGGAGTCAAACAAGTCTCAATCAATTAAAGTCATGTAGGCGAAAAGGTTCAGCTGTAAGAGCAGCACGTGAAATTCAACAGCGCGTAGGCAAAGACAGTAGACAAAGCAGCAATATGCTAAGTAATGTTGAAAGCTGTGCGTCTCATTCTTGGGGAAATGTTGCCATTAATGAGCTTGATAAGGCATTTTCTGAGCTTCAGGGCTGCGTAACAATACTTTATAAACGTTAAGCCTGCAAAACGATACAATCATTTCTCCTCAAGACTTCTGGTAAAAATCATCTGCTATTCAGAAACCATTATTTTTCATGGTGCCAGTACTTCAGGGGATAAGTTGGAGACCAACTATTTTATAAAAACCAAGCTGGCACTAACGGCCATTCAGCCACACAATTCTCACAGCTCGGTTCTTGTTTGGCATTTTGCAAGTTTATTTTTCCCGTCATTATAGCAGCAGCACTCCATTTATTTTGTGGCAAGTGTGTCTGCTGGACTCTTCACCGCTTTCTCAAAATTAACCAAGTCTCTATGAAGACCGGCTGTAAAAAAACTTTGTTAACGTTTCTCCCATAAAATAACTTTATAAAGAAAAACGGGCTTAAAGAACAGTGCTTGTGGGATTTGTTGAACAGCGTCGGAAACCTCCTCACCACAAACCTTTCTAACATCACAAACATTGTACTCATTGTACTTCTGCCACAGAGTTAATAAAGGCCACTATTTGAGCATTTGAGTTAGAAAAACATCCTGGTCTGTGGCTGTGTCCGAGCATGTTGTGTAACTTTCTGACATGTACAGAGGTGAGAAAGTAAGCTGGGTCTCTTTCAAGCTCTTTTTCCTTCTTCACATAATTAATTTGGTCACTTGTTGTGCATAAAAATAAGTGCAAAAGCATGATGGCCTCAGAGGAAAGACTTTCCATGTTTAAACACATGGGACCGGTCGCTGTTGCTTATCTACATTAAAACAATATTAAAAAGCAAGTACATGAATGCTCTAAGCTGGCAAAATGTTTATTTTGTCCATAACTTAAAACATCTTCTGAAGAATGCAATAGAATATGTATTTTATATGTAGTCTAAGAGATTATAACATCACAGGGCATATTAAGGAAGCCTCAGCCCCAAGAAATAACATCAATAGCAGAGCATTTGACTTAAATGACCTCATCCACTACAAAACATAATTCCACAATGATTTCTCCAAACTTGGCACAATGTAAACCGAATCAACAATATTAGAACAATCAGGCTGATCTTTGAAAATTACATTTCCACTCCGATTCCCCGATGTGCCCCCAGCAATAGAAGCATGAAATAAATGAAGACTAGAGTTCAAGAGGTCACCCTTTTCCCTCCACACAGCATGAAAGGTACATTAGAAGTAGACTGTGCCTTCATCAATACGCCCTGTCCCTCCTGGGAGAGCGCGAGAGCCAAAGCTATCTGGCTTCACACGACAGTTGGCAGCCAAACGGATGAAGAGAGCTTTCTGAAAATGTCAAAGAATTATTCCATGGGACAATTTATTTGTTTATGCTTGCTTGATCATCATCTGGTGGAGCCAGCAAAGCCCATGTTATTAAAGAGATCTCCCGCAGCCATGACAGGTTTGGCATGTTAAAGGAGATGCAACGCACTTTGCATTAGTAACGTCAATACAATTAAGCAGGTCATTGTCTGGTAGAAATGCCATTTTTAAAAAAAAAAACATATTAAGCAATGCAAAGCGAAATGATGGATGTTTTGGACACAAGCCAAATGTAATTGATGAAAAGGTTCTCTATTGTTGCTCAGTAAAATAAAACACAGTAAAACACAAGAACATCATCGACATCTACAGTTCAGTTGGACAGATCGGAACGGCCAAAATGTAATCAGGTCAATATTCCTAAATGAAAAGGTATTTTAGATCCAAGCAAATGAAAGGCTAATGAATAAGCTTTTAGTGCGTTCCTTTATTCAAAGGTTTGAAATGTTCACACCAAATGTGTCCATAATTCCACTCAGGTGGTGTGACCGAACTGGCACGCTCACCAATTAAACCATTTCTTTTGGGCTCCATTTAGCAGTGGAAGTAAACAAAGCCTTTGTACTTTCACAAGGTTTTCTGATTGCTCAAGTGCATTAGCACGTACAATAGTAAGACTGAACCACCTGCGCTTCCATACACTGAGAGAGGAGAGGGGAGGAAGAGAGAGATTCAGAGAGACGATGGGTGGAACCCAAGTCTCTTATTTGATATTTCCTCGCTTGAACCGGAAATTGTTCTGGTGCACCATCTTGAGGACCGTCCCAAAGGAGGAGTGAGGAGTGAGGAGTGAGGAGTGAGGAGTGAGGAGTGAGGAGTGAGGAGCGAGGAGCGAGGATACACAAGAGCAGCCTTCACGGAAGTATTTTAAGTCAACCCTTTTTGGATATCAGTTATTGATTGGACCCAGCAGCTAATCGGACTGATCTGACACACTTCAACATCACTGGAGTTTCATATCGGAGTGAAGACAGATTAACAGATTAAACTGAAGTGCAAAACGTTTTTTTATATTGTATTTGTTTTCTGATTCACCATCTAGTTAAACAATCTGCCAAACAACAAAACGGACCACAAGCTACTTTCTTCATTTATGAGAAAGATTTTTCTTTTCACAATCTGTTATTTCTCCCATTAACTTTTATTATGGATACAATTCAATTCAGAAAGAGTCAAATTCAGCAAGAAGAACTTTTTACATTTACATTTTTATTTATCGTCATTTCCATGCAGTCACATGTGAGGCCGATCGTTCCTGAGCGTCGGGTTTAATACGAACTACGCATTTCCCTGAAACATTAAGCCTAATAAAAAATATAAGTGTTCAAAAGACACCATAATCATATTCCGGGTTATTGAATAATGTCTTCACATTCAGAATATCTATAAATATTGACGCAAATTATGCATAAATAATATAAATGCATTATGCCCTGTGCCTCTAAACAGGACACAGTAATCCGTGTAAAGGTGTTTATCCATCCATGTGCAGGTGGGCTGCTGCTGCTCTGGCAGTGATAACTGTGTGCCTTTATTAGTATTAGCACAGTCCACATGTGTGCAGATACAAACTCCATCAAGAGTCTCTCCAGCTGTTTAAGCCGACTGACAGCTGATCCAGCTGTGGTCGCCGACATCAGTAACGGACGTCGCTCCATGTGACGCTTCAGAGGAAAGGACGTCTCTTTTCTCAAAAAAAAAAAAACACATTTCCTTGTTTCCTCTCTCCTTGCATGGTTTCCTTGCATCTCTCCATGCATCCCCGATGGGAGGGACTAAGACGCAAGTGAGGGAAATGTGGATGCAATTTAAGAGACTTCCGATGAGAGGCGAAGGCGAGAGCACCAGATGCAGGTGTTTTTCTAACACCTTTAAGGAATGCATGACTAAATTATACAGGGAAATGTCTAGACATGTGGGTCTCTTCTTGGACTTTCAGACTGGAGCCTCTCGACCGGTGAGTGTAAACCTCAAGAGAGAGCAGCCATCTTTGTAATAACACACTGTGCAGCAAAAAGCAATGATGAAAGACAAAAATAAAGAAAGTGACAGATAGAAGAACAGCAAAGGGGAAAGGAATGGAAAGTAAGAAGAGAAAAAACGTCTTAAAGCTGTAAAGACAGAGCGGCAGAACTCTGTATTATCTTTTTGTTTTACATCTGTATGTCTTCTGCTTGTCAGTGCAGTCTTTCTATTACCTCTCAAACTCATAATAAACGACTTTTCACAAAGCCTAACGGCTCCATCACATCACTCTAACATAAGTTAAACCATATGTAGGCAGCACACTTCAGCAAATGTTAACATAATCTGTTTAAAACTCTAGATGAACTCGAGTGAATACTAAAAAGCAACCATTTCAATCTATATTTAAAAAGTTAACCACTGACTGTAGCAGCTACAGCCTTGAATCTGTCATTGGAGTCACACCTCCTCGTGCTCTGCTTATACTGTTCCACGCCAGCCTCAGCCCCGCATTGAAGGTTTAATTTCATTTTTACTGCGTTGCTGGCCACAGACCCGGGTCCCACAGTATTAATGAACTTAGCCAATATAAATGCAATCATGCCTGAGGAGCAATTACAAATCTAATTGAGCATCTAAACAGAATATTAAATCGGCGTTAAACCAGGCCTCTAATTTGGAAGACACTTAAAAAGTCAAATCCTAGCCCATAAAATAAACACTATATTACCAGAGGGGCTCTTCGGAAAAAAATGGTTGTGATGAGCTGGTTCTTCTTTTACTCTTTTTGTTTTTCTTTCAAAAGAGCACAAACAATCAACTCCAATGGGCTGTAAAGTCACAGTGACAACTTGCTGCACAACAAACATTTTTTTTCAGTTTGACTGTCTTACTCTCCCCAGCAGCAATGTGTTGGGGAAATGTGGAGTGTGTGTGTAAGACAAGCCAGAACAAATACAGGCCAGTCGCTAGTGAAGGCCATTTGAAAACCAAAACACACTGAGGGGGGGGGGGGGGGGGGGGGGGGACGACGACGCCTGACATGAGGACATTATACACACCATGATCTTAACATGAGTGACTTCATTAATATTAGGGGACCAACTAATTGGTTGGGAACGATTGTGGTCATTGTTAAGAGGAACCACAAGATCATTTGTGTTAAAGTCCAACGTTTTGTTCTGTGGACTTTGGGTCCCTTTAATGACTTCACACGATTTCCTCTTTTGCTGTTGACATTCAACAGCCATAATTCCTTCAGCCACTAGAGATTTTTGTCACTTGAACATGAACATATGTCCTTATTGGGCGTTGATTACGGTCATGACACTTAAGACTGTATGCAGACTGTATAAAACATTATGTAACGGGTTTTGAATTTGAGATTTCTGCAAAGAACAGGTCAAGTTTGTTGACGCCTCATAGCGATGTCGCACCCCTGATGAGCCATGTGGACACCAGCTGCCACTGTGTGTACTCACAGTGGGCATTAAGTTCAAGCCAAATGATGCTCGAGCCAAAGACAATTAGCTCGCTCGGCTAGCAGCTTGGCAGCATCAACATTATTAAGCGCTACACAAAGTTGTACAAACTAACTTCCAGTCCTGAATCACCTTCCTTTGAACGCAAATCAGTCAAAACTCTAAAAGATGATGTAATTAAAAGTTTGCAACACTGGAACAATTGTATTTGAAAGTATGACAAAGCAAAACAAACAAGTTTGCCCTCTAGCGCAGGGCCCCCAGTTCTGTCCTATTGTGGATAAACAAAGAAATGGTGAGAGACGAGATGAAGCAAAGAAATGCTCAGATAATTCAAAGAGTTTTTTGTAGTTGTGGCTTCTGTCTCAATGGTGAGAGTGGCAGTGTGCAGAGGACAGCTTGGCTTCCTGTCTTAGGGCAATAGCAAGAGAAGAGCAAAGGGGAGCAGAGGAGCTGAGGAGAGCGACACACAGCGTCAACCCCTAAAAGAGCCCTGGGGGAAGGTTAGCCCTCCTCTCAGTCCCCTCTCCTTTCCATCATCCTTTTCCCCTCCACCTCTCTACATCTTTGAGCAGCCAGGCTCTACACCTCTATGAATATTAACAGAAAGCATTGTTAACGCATCCCACACAGACTCCATTTTGATGCATCTTGCTCACATGCACTGCCTGGAATGGCCTTTACCTTGAAGTGCTCAGGCATTTTTCAAAGCAAGGAAAAGTGAATTTGAAAACATCCTTTTTGTTGCAAAATGCACAAACACAAACATAAAGAGAATGGGCAGATGCCTGCACCAGCATGGTGGAGGAGTGACACTAAGTAGGTTGCCTGGCTGTGTAGAGCCAAGCTGGCCTGAGGGTAAGCACTGATTTACCGCCTCTTGCAAAGAACAAATAAATCAACCATCACACTGAGCCAGACACAGACCTCAAGAGATGCCTCAATACCACTGTTTATCGATCTTCCCATGTGTGTATGTCCGTGTGTGAGAGAGCGAGAAAGAGCAAGAGCGAGAGCGAGAGAGAGCAAGAGCGAGAGCGAGAGAGAGCAAGAGCGAGAGCGAGCAAGAGTGAGAGCAAGAGCAAGAGCGAGAGCGAGAGAGAGCAAGAGAGAGAGAGAGAGAGCAAGAGAGAGAGAGAGAGAGAGAGAGAGAGCAAGAGAGAGAGAGAGAGAGAGAGCGAGCAAGAGAGAGCAGAGAGAGAGAGAGAGAGAGAGAGAGAGAGAGAGAGAGAGAGAGAGAGAGAGAGAGAGAGTTATTTATGTCGCCGCTTATTCATTTATTGGCAAGAGGTACTTTATCTAGTCTGTGTTTGAAAAAGTTAATGCGCTTACTTTTAAATTAAAGACCCACTTAGGTAAGGTTGGAGGGCAAACAAGTGTGGTAGGATAGAGAGGAGGAGGAGGAGGAGGAGGAGGAGGAGGAGGAGGAGGAGGAGGAGGAGGAGGAGGGCAGCTCAGTTGAGAAGGCCAGCAACCCCTGCTGATGAGAAGGATATTGAATTTCAATTAGCATCATACCAGCATTTACATATAGCCTACATGACGATGCTTGGGTAAGCAATTTAACACTCCGATTCAAACAGCTGCTCTGCGTCATTTACATAAATTAATAAAGCAAATTAACATTCCATTGAAGTTTTTCTTTTTTTTCTTTCCTGCATGCATTTTTCTCTTCCTGCCTTTACAAGCGAGTAGAAATATCAGCAAGGGGTCAGGGAAACTAGTTGGCCGATCCAATTTGTGACTCCCAGGAGAAATTAGGTCTCCGCCTGTTTTGACTAAATATAAACAGCAGGTAGCTGACAGTTCCACTCACCGTGCTACCGCACTACCTCTGCCTCTGTCACTGGCATATTTGATTTATCTAAGCAGCAGCGAGCAATCAAGATCTCCTAGAGTCCGAGTCTAAATCATGGTCAATCTCCTCCAGACGCAATGCACGCACTGTGAGGAGTCTCAAATAAACCAAACCAGCATCCAGCGATCTCTTCAAAACATTCAATCTGCATCCGGATCAGAAAAGCGCCCACGTGCTCGTGTTTGAATCTGAACTTTAAGGTGTCTAATTACGGATACTTTAATGATATGCACTTAAGTGCAGTCATTTTTGAGCAATGTCTCCAGAAAGAAGAAAATGAGTGGAGCATTTTGAGGTCAGTAACATAAACTGTCAGTCGTGGCGTCTTAAGCAACCCACAGGTGCATTGAGCCAGCTGGAGAAAGTCAAAACTATCAAATCTAACAATTCTCACCCAAAAATAACCACACATCATTTAGGAAAAACTGTTGTAAAAAGCTTATTCTGTGAAAAATGTATTTGGTCTTTTTCTGGGAAGACTAAAAGACTTCTTGTTTGCTGCAGTTTATTCATATAATAATATCCATATTTTGACCAACTATATTAAGGGTTTTTATCATCAGCATTTCTTCTAGAGATGCTGCACGCAAGACAAATGAACAGAAAGCATTTCTGGACCAGGCCATTCTCCTCTTAGTAATGCATGAACAATAATAATAATAATGTTATAATACTGCTATTTATGTATCCCTTTTCTAACCCAGGTTATAGACATAGAAATTACAAATGTGTACATAAGCGAGAAATGACATTGAATATGTAATTTAACGCAAAATACTGCAACTTTGTCTTAATCAAAAACAATCAAGCAACAGCAGCAGCAATATTTTAGTTTTTTTATTTTACATCTCATTATATAATCGTATTCTCGCTCTTTTTCTTTCTTTTTTGTAACACGTTGGGACATTGTGATTTAACACTTCAAATTAATTTACTTAAATACCAAAAAGAAACCAGGACAGGACAAAGAACAGGATAAGGAAAATAAAATAATTTAATTAAAAGTCCTACTTGATGGTCAAAATAAAATGTAAGAAGTCTTCCCAGCCTG
Organism: Cottoperca gobio; assembly: GCF_900634415.1. Taxonomy (NCBI): domain Eukaryota; kingdom Metazoa; phylum Chordata; class Actinopteri; order Perciformes; family Bovichtidae; genus Cottoperca; species Cottoperca gobio. The sequence goes on from NC_041363.1 coordinate 15,792,571, forward strand.
ACAAATATTTAATGTATAAATATAAAACACTGTAATAATACCATGTAAATAGTGAATATAGGCCTATCAAGCCCTGCTGTTATACGTGTGTGTCATTCTTTGTTTTAATCATTTGTTTGTGCTACTTTTCTACTTTTGATTGTATGTATGGCTCCTGCATTTTTTGATTGTCCCTCAAAAGTATATCATGAATAATGTTATATGATTATTATCCATCTATCCCTCTCCAGATAAAGTGCTTCAACAACAAATGAGATGCGTAATATCTCCTGCATTTCACTCCCGCCTCTGCCTTTGTAAGACCTGCATGCTAATGATCTGCCATATATTGGAAATGAATGACTGGCTTTCAAGAGACTGCGGCTGATCAGGTGTCGTTTTAATGTCTCCTGATGAAAGAGAGCCGAGTTCAAGATGTTTGGAAAAATCCACAGCTGAGAAGAGTGAAAACAGAGGTATGCAACACCGATAGACTGGTTAGACACATTGCACACACAAATGTCCACGTGTGAAGCCCTTCCAGCAAAGTGGAATCCTACAAAAATGACAGTCTGGTCTACAGTATTCTCCCATCATGGCAGAGAATGCATCTTCACATCCAATGAAATGAATAACAGGACAATGTTCTGTCTCTTAAACTAGTCAGACATGTTTCACTCTGTGGTCAGCGCTGGAGAAGAGTCTGCTATTTGTCAAAGCTATGAAAAGCAAGTTCTATGAAAACCAGTGCAACTGTTACAGATTCTAACTGTTTACAAAAAAAAGGGAAAAACATTAACATATGTTAGTGGCATGTACCAAACTGTGAGGAGGGAGAACATCACGGAGAGAGTGACGAAATGTTCTGTTTAGCTAAATATTTCCCCGTCGTTCCCGGAAACATCGCCCCCAGGTGGAGTCTCAAGCTACGTAAACTGATTGTAGCTGCAGAGCTACTTCCAGAGCAGACCATCATACCTGCCTCAGCGCCTCCTCGGCCCTGTCTGTGTAAGAAGAATACAGTGGGGAGCTTGTTACACACAACTGTTTCAGCTCTGTCTAATTTGTCCCTTCGCCATTCCCCGTCCCCCACATCTCTCTCTGGTTCCCTCCTTCATCGTCCCTCCCACCTGAGCTCCCTTTCTTCCTTCCTCTATTAGAAGCATTACTGAACTGTGACTGAGTCATTTCAATATCGCCCTAGGATGCAACACACAGTGCTTAATTAGCTTGTTAAAAAAAGGAAGGGAGTCCTAGAAATTCATTTTTCCCTTTCTCCAACACCCCCACAGTGTAACCAGGTGTGGGCCTGCAAGGTGGCACAGAGGCCTTGTGTTGTAATCTCAGGAGGAAGAGAGGCCAAGTTATGGGTGGACGCGCCCACTGCAGGCATCTGCTTGTCATCATTTAGACTCACATTAACGAACGCACGCAGGCACACGCAAGCAAATACACAACCTACTCTATCACATAACGAGGCAGTCCAATAGAGACAGCTCCATTCTTCAGAGGCCAAGTTAACCACAGTCATTAGTCTTGCTTTGCTGCCTAATTGGTCTGGCGGAGGCACAGGGCCCGTTGTCCATTCTGACTGAGTACTCAGCCCCTCAACGCGGCACACTGCAGAGTATCCTACACTGCTACACAAGAGTGCATTTAAGATTGATCTAAAATGCACAAGTGCACAATAGAGTACAGCAGTGTGTGTTCCCCTGCCTACACACACAATTACTAAACAATTGCTGTTATAACTTACACGCAGCTAAATGTATTCTTGTGAAGATGAGCATAACATGAAATACACAAGAGTGCAATCAACCTCACAGAGCAGACATACTGGGAGACCTCGTGTTCAATGCAATGTCTTAGAAATAAAGTTTATGTTTATAAAAGAAGAAAAAAAGGAAAAGAATATTAAGCAATACAGAGACACGGAAGCAAAAGCACCAGAGACTGTATAGCATCGTGATCTGCGAGTAAAAAACTAAATTAGATTTAAGAAAAACGTTGATATAGGTGAGTTTGTTTTGCCTTTTTAAACATTAGCATGACAAGAAATAGGATGTCACATGTTAGCTCGTCAGTCAGTGAGGCAACGGAGGCACCGCATATATATGAAACATCAAATTCCACATTTCAGGATTAGGCTACATTTTATTTTAAAGAGTAGTTCTCTGAATAATTACATTTGTTTAATTATTTTTTTAAATTACCATTAAGATGCAACCTCTTGGTAGAAGGAAATAAACTACAGATCCTGCTACCAAAAGACGTTTAAAATTAGCGTTAAATCCAACATAAACATTAACCAGTGATTATATTCAGGCACAGGTCTTCTTCGTAGGAGTCAGTGATTGACAATAAGCATGGCATTATATAATATACCCACACTGACAAGAACACACTCATCCTGGCCAACAAATTGGGAAACCAAAACAAATTAAGGCCTTGCATTTACTGTGATGGATTACCTGGCTAAAGCAATTTTGGAGTCTGTGTGAATTGTTTTCGTACTGTACAAGACTGAATGGCAGTAAATAAGTTCTTCTGATGGGAGAAAATAAGTGCTTGACCAATACACAATCAGTCTCCGGGCTCGACAAGAGTACTCTTCTGTACACTGGTATATGTAGCTGGCGAGAGGACAAAGTCTGGGAAATAGCATCTTAAAGAGAAAGCTACATTTCCGGTGCATCACAGCCAAAATTACAGGAAAATGTCAAAAACTAAAAACATTTTAAAACACTAAAACAACTCATTTGTGCACACATTGCTGAATTCTCTGTTCCTTTCAGTATGTTTTTCTTAAAATGGCACTTTAATGGCAGGAGCATTACAGCAGAAAACCACCAACCAGGAACATACTGCTCCTGCAAGCAGTGAAGGATTGTTAGATTATCCTCAATGAAAGGCCAGAAAAGAAACAACACAAAAATGCATGATGCGAGTCGGAATCCCTCGGTACATAATACGCCTGGCAATGCCATAACTCCACACGCCGATACTATGTAGTTTTCAATGTTAAAATCAGAAGTTTCAAATTGTAGTCAATCCACACTGCAGAATAACTTTGCTTTTAATGGTAGTCGACAGTCCCACAGTGCAGGAGAGTACAGACAGCACACCAGCGCTGTGCAATCACCAAGCACATACTGGGCACGGCACACACAACAGCAGCGTTCATCTCTAAACTGCCACATTGCATTGTTGTCGGATCTAGCAGCATGTAAGCCAGGTCTCCAAGAATCTCAACTCATCTATTATATTGCTCTACATATTAGGAGCAACAGTAAAGACTCTTAGGGAGACAAAGCTATCAGCTGTAAGTGGAGTCAAGTCTCCGTTCTAAGCACCACATTGATATTGTGCGGGTAATTGGAACTCCAATGTCACAACTTTGTCTGAGAGACTTACATAAACAAGTACAGAGGAGATATTCCATTCATCTTACCTTGTGCCGAAGCAGGACACATCATTATACGCAGAACAGTAAGTGTAGTGGTCTAACTAGGCTTGTATATTTGTGAAATGGATGCAGCTGCAGCATGTCCATGCTTTCTCCAGAAAGAATCGCCGCTCTTGTAAGAGCTGAGAGGCAGAGGAACAAGGGAAATCGAAAACTCAGCCAGTCTCACTATTTGTCCAGTATTTAACTTTAAAAAGTAGTCTTTTAAAGCTGAACAAGAGATTTGGAGCATTTCCTGCCGGACTCAAGTTTTCTAATTCTTCCAGAAAACCATTTTACATTTTCTCACATATTCAACAACCATTACTATCAGATTCTTCTTTTAACTCCTAATTCAGGGGAGCTAAATGTCTACAGTTTGGGAAAGGCACTTGATTGTCAGCGTTATTGTGCCCGTGAATTTCAAGCTTTCAGTACAGCACGGCTTCAACAGAAAGCGCTGGTTGACAATGAGTTTCAGACAAAGGTGAAAAGGCAACAATAGCGTCTGAGTTAGGTTAGGGCCCAACAAAAGTACCAGCAAGAATGTAAGTATATGCTGCATGAAAAGTGCATTGTTATGACCAGCCTGCACACTAGAGGGTGAGTTTTTACTGGACGTCTGAAGGTGGTCACAGTCCAGTAAATGTCCCCTGGCGGGCCACAACAGGGGATCCAAGTGTCCAGACAGTTTCTGGCCAATGCAGAAAATCCAATCCAAGTCTCGCCTGCGGACTAGGAGAGGTCATTCGTTTCATGAGACCGTCACCGTTTTCAAACTCTTAGGGGGAAAGAAATCCATATAGAAACGATGGACACTGGCAATTATTGGCACTGTAATGTTACACAATTACCCATACAATAATTTTCTATATGCTGTGATGTATGTTCCATTTGAATAACAATTGCCATAACAAAGTGTAATGTATAAACTGATTGTCCCATGATTTGTTTTCAGATGGATGCAGGTGCACATATATTCCTTTTTTATGTCAGATTGTGTTTGTACATGAGACAAAATGTGTAGTCTCCAGATGGGTCTCGGTGGAAATTTGATTCGTATCCAAACTTTAAAATAATACATTTGTATTTGCCAAAACATGCAAAACGCATTGTTAAAGCAACGTGAATGTTTTCCCACCCCATTGCAAGCCCAAAAATACTTGTAGAGGATCCATCTTTGATTAGTTGATTAGTTGATGATGATTACTCATGATGTTTTCAGAGCTTCTCCTAAGCAGTTGTACACTCTACGTCACTTTCATTTATTTATTTTATAAAAATGGGCACTCTGAAGCCTGAACATATTGTAAAGGAGTGCGCAGTGAACCAATATTAATTCACACAAATTTAAAGTTGGACGGATTTCAGAACCCACAAAGAACTTTAGTTGTTATTTTTCCACTATTATTTGAACATTCATGAGGTGGAGTCATACACCGAAAACCATGGATGCTTGTGTTGCAATGTCGCGACTTGCGGAGAGCACAAGTGTTTCAATCTGGTCCGGCTTTTCAATGCATTGTACTCAAATCTCTGTGAGAATTTGCTTTGCACTCTGGAGGACTGTACAAATCAGTCTAAACTATTTGAACAATAAACGGACTAAGAAGTAAAATCGTTCCGAAGTTTTACCCTGTGTTTTTCATGGGTATTTAGGATTAGAGTTTGAAAGGATATTTCTTTCACGTTCAACATGGCTACAGTTTGCCTTTGGTCCTCTACCCCAATAGCAACAGCAGGCAGAACTATGAGCTATTCACAATTCCTGAGCCAGCATTTTTCAGGCAATTTCATCAAAAACGTTTCTTCTACTGTATAAACAGCAAAGCTTTGCTGATCTGTACCTTTTACAGATGGAAGTCCCTCCTCAGAGACCCTAGCCCCAGTTTTTCTGCCTTCCTCTCACTCATACATTTACACAATACAAACAAAAGACAGAGTGTGTATTCCACTGGTCTGGGAAAGAGTCACTGAGGTCAGACTTCCTGGGCCAGACTGCTCCAAGACACTACGCTTGAGCTCAGTGTCACTCCACCTCACACCGTGTCAGCATGAAGTGACAGAGCAGACAAGACAGCCCCCTCTCCACCTCCTCCGACCTGCTCTCGCTCTTGTTCCTACAGTAATTCCCTATTGGTCCAGCAGGCGTGGGATGCTGAGTGTGAGCCGGGATGAAAGGGGGAGCAGGGGCCAGCAGGATGACAATGGATGGGGCAAGAGGCCAAGGAAATGGGGAGACTCACCCGCTGGCCTGAGTTCCTGTCTTGTCTGATCAGAGACATTTTAGATCTGTTCCTACTGCCCACGACCGACCTTAGGTGCCAAAGATCCCTGTCAGGGTTAAAGGTCACTCCTTCTGCATAACTATATTGGCCGACATACATTCATGAATATAAAAGTAGCACAAGTTTACCAAGTTCACAAGAACAGCAGGAGAAAATAACTCAAATGTATGCGTTCATGCATATTAAAACATAATTGTATGTTTAGAAATTCCCCCACAAGTCTGCAGAATAAAAGCCAGACCATAAATAAAGGACTAATCCCTTCCTGTCTTATGCCTTTGTCGTCGCTGACCCAGAGAGCTGTCAGAAGAGCAGAAAGGCCGTCAAACACGCCCACTGAGAAAGCTGACATGGACCAGTGACCATGACCCGGGGCTCAGGACAATGAACTGGTCAGAGGGAGGTTGAGGGGGATGGCGATGCCTTGGAAACCAATGCGAGACAGGAAGCAAAAATAAATAGTGGTACAACCTACCAACAGGGATGTATGGTGTCTACCTGGCTGTGGTCTTTGCTAATGTAAGCGTGAAGACATTTTCTGGCTTCTTGAAAGATCAAATCAGAGGCATAACCATAAATAACAGTACATCCTTTCCTCTAATTACTTCCTCGCTACAAAAATGAACAGAGGAGACCATATCTTCAAGGAAGAAAAGATAGAGATTATGGCCAATTGATGGCCAGGTGAAAGGGCGAAAGGATGGGGGACAGGGAGGAAGGGAGCTAATGCTGGATGGAGACAGCAGGAAGATAGAAAGGGCAAAGGACAGAACAGAGACCGGATTAGAGGAGTGTCACGGCCGTGAGAGTTCGCCATGCATCTCGACCCAATATCCTCTGCTCTCATCAAAGATAATAGAACGAAAGCAAGGGAAACCACAGGAGGGAAGGGAAAGACACGAACACAACAAGCAGATGTGTCGTCTGGCCTGCGCTTAAATTAATCCTCCTCCCTCACCCTGCTTTCTTCCTTTTATCAGTCAGAACAAAGGGACCTGCTTGTGTTTCAGGTCCAGACAACAGAGGTGGTTGGATGGTGGATTCGAGTCCTTGCTGAGAGAGGATACTAGGAGGAGTGGGGGGGGAATAGGGGATTTGGGGCAGATCGGTGGGAGATGTGGGTGAGTATGTGCCTACGTGCCAGGTCAGCCTGGGCCTTATGGCAGAGGGAAAATGGGAGATGAGAGAGAGACAGTGATGGTTGGGGGTTTTGGGAAGCTGGCTGGGCTGAGAGAGAAGCGAATCAAACACTGGCTCTCACAGAGCTCAGACACACTCATGGGTTTAGCAGTCAGTCTGAGTTGGAAGAGGGAGGGAGAAAGACAAGGGGAGGCAAAAAAGAGAGAGAGAGGGAGAGATAGAAAGAAACAAGCATCTCGAGAAGGTAACCAAAACATTTTGCCAACTGTTCCAAATTTTAATTTTGCATGTTTTGTTTTTTGTTATTTCCAAACTGATCTTTGACACGATATTCAACATTTTCCAACATTTCCAGTACAAGGAGTTAATTTTGAGGCCTCATTTTGGGCTCCAGTTCACTCAATATTATGCGTGGCCAATTCAAAGGCAAAAACAGGACCTGCAGTACCAGAAATGACTGGTAAATTAGTTAGGTAATAAAGGTTTAATGACAGTTTAATGATAATTAACTGTGATTCTATACCGAATACCAAAGCAATATTCTTTTAGAAACCTTACTTCTCAAACACAGCAGTAAAATAACTTCAATAATAATAAAACTGTACAACACTGGCAAAGTGATGACTATAAAGTTTATGCAGTATAAACAAGACCTGACAAACCACTCAGTTCCAACTTTTGGTATACAACAGATTAATGCTAAGGACACAGTCAGAAAAGTATTGAGTTTTCATACCGGCCCCAAGTGAAGAGTTGCCGTTGCATCGAAAATCAAGGTGAGTAATAAAAGAATGATGAGTTTGTGAGTGAGTGAGTGACATCAAACACGCTTTCAAATGTGGAAACCAAATGTGGAAAACAACGGCCAACAGGCTAATAAAGAGCATGTCAGCCGAACATGTCTTTGATATCAGATATTATAGAGGACTAGCCAAAAGACGGCTGGAAATAATGACGTATCTAAACTCAAGTCCGGCTGCAAAAAATGTGTGTGTGTAAGTGTGTTTCTTTCATCCATGTTCAATGTCAAATCAAATCAAATTTATTTGTACAGCCCAATATCACAAATTATACATTTGTCTCAGTGTGCTTTACAGAATGTACAGGTTACGACATCCTCTGTCCTTAGACCCTCGCATCGCACAAGGAAAAACTTCCTAAAAGAAACCCCAAAATGAAAGGGGGAAAAATGGAAGAAACCTCAGGGAGAGCAACTGAGGAGGGATCCCTACTTTTAAATCTTCCTTGAAAAAGACATGATGAAGCCTCACAACATGACTATATTTTTTTTTGCTTCTCGCTGCCGTGTGAACAATCGCAACATAGGGACCCTGTAACAGATAACTAGCCTTGATTGGTCCCTGCGAGACAAGCATGGTAAACCCCAAGCCCCTTCATGGGATTAGGGTTCGACCTGCGGAAAGGCAGCAGATGAGCAGGGATGGACACACACTGAGCTTGAAAGCCACAGGAGTCTTGGCAACAGAACATCTAAGCCTTGAAAGAGGCCACAACACAAGCCTAAATATCTGCGTCTGTGCATGTGTCCAATTACTAAGCTGTGTTTTTCTCCTGTTTGTAAGCAGGTGGCCTTTTATGTCACCTGTTTTATAGGGCATTTGTTTTGAGAGATTGAGAGATGAGGAAGGACGTGCAACTAAGGATCTTGGCTGGACTCAAATCAGGGACAGTGCACAGAAAGAAGAACATGTCCAATATTAATCTTAAAGATGGAGTTAAGTTTTTCTAAATCAAAATTATCGCTGCAAATTGTGTCATTACTTCATAATCAATTCAACAAAACAAAGATATAATACTTAATAATTACCCAGCTACAGTAACGGGCTAATGTAAGCTGGGAGCAAGACATATTTATTGTTATGGATCATTTGGTATCAGTGTATGGAATTACTGGGCTTTTAATTTAAACACAAATACACATCTGTCAGTGAGGCAGCTTATGATAACGGTGTATTTATATATTTAGCTAAGGCTGTGCATACAAATTGACCCTACAGTTAGCAAAGATGTGAGTTTTCATCTGAATGCTCAGGCTTCATAGGCACCCTAATAAGTAAAATAAAAATAAATGAACTGACGCCAGCAGACAGCAGCAGAGAACAACCGGCTTTAAATGTTGACAGAACTGATTAATAATGAAACATTTCTTTATGTGAGAACTAAATTAAAAGTACAGTATGTATTATAAGCTCTGATACAGTATGTGCCGAGGCAGCTTAAACAAAAACACTAAGCGACTTCAGAAACTGTAATCATCTGTTACATTTCATAATCGTGTAAACATGTTGACAAAGTTTGTTGGCTACATGGCAACATAACGATAGTGCTTACAGAACCTTTTGCAATATACAGAATTGTATCAAAATATTCTTAAATTATTAGGCAATGATCATGTGTGCTCCTGATTCTGCATCCAAAGTATTTGCACTCGTTTTAATAGTTGTACAGCTTGTACAACTAAACAAAGCAGGCAGACTCTGCTGCTTCCCTCTGGACAATAAAGTCAGGCCACTGGCAGATATCAACAGGGACTAAGAAGGAGCTTTCTTGTGTTGTTAGAAGAAAACTTTGATCAAAGTTATTTCTCCTCATCCATCTCTGACTCTCCTGGCCAGTCATAAATCATCTTCATTGTGCCAACTGTCAGGCCTCAGTCCCATAGCCGTGAAGAACTAATTCACCAGCATAACGCTCTGAGCCCATCTCTGCTCTGCTTCTTGCTGCTGCATGGAAGAAAGAACACTGTTCTTTTTGGCCTCGCGTCAGTGGTCCCAACCAACATTTGTAAACAATCTAACATGACCTCGATTATTATTATCGTAATTAGTTTGCACGAGGAATTCAGAAGAAACATGTAACTCATGTCCAGTCCAACAGCACACAGCTGTGTGACACGAGTTAATAATCGTGGCTACTGTAAATCACAATGCTTGATTACAAAGCATTTGCAATTAAAGAGGTCACATAAAGGTAACATAGAGGTAACATAGACTTACACACACAGAAAAATAAATAGTGTCATCACTTTGTAAACTGTCATGCAAGCACCTGAAGAGAGCCCAAGTTGAAGTCTCATTGACATGAATGAGACAAACCTTTTTAGCCTTTAACTCCCCCGTGGACTAGAGTTATAAAATTATTTGCATGGCTGCACCGAGTTCTGCCAGTGCGTATCTGCAATGCTAATAAACTCCATCGACACTGGCAGGTAATAGCATGCTACTGTAACTTTTCTACCTCAGCTGAGCACAGCTCAATCAGCCCCCGCCAGAGGCCTCTCCTCTACGAGTCCCCGCGGCTCAGAATCAGCAACTTTCAATCTCGGTGTGTTAGCACGCAAGAAGACGCAACTGTACGTTTGGGATGGGTGATGAGACAAGCAGACAGCACAGCGTGAGAGTGAGAGAACGGCAGCGGCCGCACACACACGCACGCACACACACTGTCGCACGTAGAGACACACACATACAGTCTAATATCAGCTCAGTCCCAGACTCCCTTTAAGAGACCTAAGAGCCAGAGAGGGGGAAATAAATACTCTTCTTTATTACAAGGAGAAAGACAGAGAGGAGAGACGAGGGGAGGAGGAAAAGTAAAATAGAGAGGCAAGATGAGACTGCACACACTCTCACAATCACACACACACACACACGATCTTGCTGAGTCCCATATAGCAGCGGAGAACTCTTTAATTCCCCCAGTCAGCAAACCTCCCTCACCCCTGTCCTCTCATATACTGTCAGCTGACAAAGTAGAAAGAGAGCCTGCTCACACTATATAATACAATATAATAATATAAAAACCATGATGACATACCAACATCTCTCACATTATGAGGCAAAGATCTGTGTCTTTTGTATTTAATCAAGTGTTTGTTAACAATAAAAAGTCCACAGGGTAACTTTAATTAACATTCATAGACTAACCCAATAACTTAAAATTGCACAGTGTCAAAGGTATTGTGCTGTACAAGGTGAGTTACACTGAATTAAATATTAAAATCGCTGCAAGCATGATCAGATCTGTAGCTTTTTTCATGTCGGATTAAAGTTGTTTTTGATCAAACAATAACTCTAATGTATCACAAGGGGGTAAAAAAAAACTTTGGGTAAAAATTGTATTATCTAACTTCACTAAAATAAATCATTTTCTATTTTGACAAAAATAATTCCAATGTAAACTTCTGCTGATTAACGGAAAACTAAAACAATTTGTACATAGACGTAGCACTGAATTGGCATTTCACAGTATTTCTAACATCATCAAAACGTCTGGAGTTGTCCTTGGGAGTCTTTCCCATCTTTCCCATCCATCCCATGTGTCAAGTACAGGATGGAGGATCTGGCAGCATCAGGAGAGCACAGAATGATGCCTCTGCACATGTTGATATTTGCCAGTGAATCTCCTATATGGCATGTAAAAGTAATTGGCCAGCAACACTATGTGTAGCAGAGGAGGCATATGGCTTTATACTACCTAACCAGGCCAGCAGTGGTGGACGAAAGTACTCAGATATCTCCCTTAAGTAAAAGTAGGAATATCACAGCGTAGAAATACTCTGTTAAAAAAGTCCTACATACTTAAAAAGGGGCAGTGTGTAGGATTTGGCAGCATCTAGTGTTGCGGTTGCGGATTGCAACCAACCGAATACCTCCACTCACCCCTCATTTTCCAAAACTGCAGTAACGAGCCTACAAGTGCCAAACCGTTGTAATGTCGTGGTATCTTTTAGGACCTTCGCCTCGCTCAGAGACCATCCTTACCATACCACTACTTTAGTAGCAATGACATTCAGGTGGCGGCTGGCGTTACCGCAGTTTTACAAGCAGAGAATTATGGAGGCTTTTAGGTTATGTAAAAACCCTAAGGGCCCTGGGAACTTCTTCTTTTGTTTACTATATAAAACCTGATAAATTATTTATTGATTGTATGTGTATTATGAATCTGGAACTTCTAAGTAACTAAAGCGGTTAGAGAAATGTAGTGGGGTAAAAAGTACAATATTTCCTTTTGAACTGTAGTAGAGTCGAAGGATAAAGTAGCTGGAAATGGAAATACTTGAGTAAAAATTCCTCAAAATTGTACTTAAGTACAGTACTTGAGTAAAAGTACTTAGTTACTGTCCACCACAGCAAGCCAATAGAGTTGCATTAAAGCACCAGTAGTTACCAGTGATAAGGACCACAGCACAACATACACTTCCACAATAAATTCCTTTTTAAAAAGATGGAAAGATCATTTTTGAAAAGCTCCGTCAGTTCAGCGGGGTGGAGATTAGGTACTCATGATCGATCAGTCAGTGAAAGATCTTACCCATATATACAGCATATTTAAAGACCATTGATCGAGGCCACTGCAATGAATAATGCTGATAAATGCACAATCATTCAAAGAATCCCACAGCGTTAAAATTTCAACTTTTTAAAAAGAGAAAACACATCAATATTATCCTGAGGGGCTGCCATTAACAATAACTACTCCATCCTCTTCCCTCTGCTGTTTTTATGTTCTCTCACCTCTTTCTTTCTCCGTCTAACCAAGCAGATTCACCTGACTGAACAATTGCTTCATTTCTTGTACACAAGCTGCCAGACTCTCAAAGATGAGTGTGAGAAAGTGACTAAACCATATTCCCTTGATACAACCCTCCAGGAGGAGGAAGGATGGTTTCTCTGACCTAGTGCCACACAGAAGACTCCCTTGAGTCCAGACAGGCCCCAACAGTCAACATGGATGTCCCCTGAAACATTCCTGTGGTACCCCACATAGTGAAGGGAGACATTTGAAAGTGTATATATAGGCTGTGTGTGTGTGTGTGTGTGTGTGTGTGTGTGTGTGTGTGTGTGTGTGTGTGTGTGTGTGTGTGTGTGTGTGTGTGTGTGTGTGTGTGTGTGTCTCCAGCCGTAGTAATCCCACACTACTCTGGCACGGCTCCAGCAGACATGGGAACACCACAATGGATTACTCATGGAAGAGAGGGATTTACAGAGGAAGAGAAAGACATCAATGGAGGAAGGTACAGTAAAAGGGGGTTGTAGAGCGAAGAGTTTCCTGAATACCATTCATGTGTATCTGCACAGACACAGTCAAAAAGGAGGAATCAGTTTAAGATGACCACTTCTATCAATACAGTTCAGATACAGAAAGAGTAGAAATGGACACGAGTAATATAGAGCGTTGCCGTTTTAGAGAAACTGTACAGAAACTGGATAAAGTAATTATGCGTGTGTATTGTCTGATAAGTAATGAGAACTCATAGTCAAGATGTGCCAAAGATATATTTGCGTTAACTTATATTGTAAGCTTTGTTCGTCCAACAGAGACAACTGATCTTATTTTTCAACAGGGAAAAATATCCAGCTTAGCACATACCTTGATAACGACCTTTAAATAATGATATTTCTTAAATATCAGATATCATTATCGCAAAGGTGAAGTATCTATTACTGTACATATAACAAATGTTGGATATCTTTAACAATTGGCAAAGGACAAAAGTGTTTAGTGCTCATGTTTTTCAAAATGAATAGAAAGAACATTTTGATTTGTAATCCTGAAACTGCAGGGTCACGTATTGAACTGAGATTTCTCAAGGATTCAAGGATAATTAATGTTCATTCTGTAGCACGGGGTCGCACAACGAAATGCGATTGTAGGCCATTTATGCTACACAAGAAAGTGCATTTGTTTTTATTTGCATAAAGAGGAATGTAAACTGCAGCAACAAAAACATGAATTCTCTGGGCAGATATTATGGCCAGCATCTTTAACATAAAATTATTTACATCAGGGATTCACCTACTTTGACTATGTTTGAGGACCAATCATCATTGACGTCCCAACAGAGTCCTGCAGTCCTCCCGTCAAGTGCAGTAGCTTGATCCGGGATGCTACGATGAAGCAAATTCTCTAAAGATGTGGGAACAACAGTTGCATACGCTCACATCTGTAATGTAGATTGCGAAGGTTTGGGAAGAAATGGCACCGTAAACCAACCGCCGATTAAGGCTTTCAATTGGATCAAGTGTGCCGGAACAGGGCTGGAGCAGAGACTTGATGTCTTCGGGTTTTTGTAACAAGTGTGCTGAAGCCGACAGCTTTAATAATGGGAGATTAATTACGTCTCACAGACAAGAACACACATACAAACCAAAAGCAAGATTCACAGTGGTATGCGTTAACTAGCTTTTGCACACACACACACACACACACACACACAGACACAGACACACACACACACAGACACACACACACACACACACACACACACACACACACACACACACACACACACACACCACCCTCCCACCAGGCTCATCTGCTCCTCTACCTCCCACTACAGTGACCTTCACCTGTCACACAGGCTTCATATTTACAGCCACCACAGCCCATCTGCCCACACTCAGCCCTGACTGTCAATCAGCAGCAAGCCGCCTCCCCCTCTGCCAATCCATCAACAGGCCTAAAGCACTGAACCCCACCGCCCGGCACAAACACTGACATCAATAACAAGTGATCCAGCGCTTGATGATACTTCTTGCCAAATTGATACCTACTCAAGTTGTAGGTATTGTAGTTTGTGCAGAATATCCTTCACAATGTTTTCCTGCAAATGTAAAATTAACTCAATGATTTGGAAGCCTTTCACCTAAAATTCTGAAACTAAAATAACAAGAGCCTCTAAGTGCAGAATTGAGCTCCATGCATCAGCATACAGGAGTAAGGAATGGAAATGCATTCAACATGAAGTCCCACCAGAGAACATACATTACAGGTGACAATGTGAGCTGGCCAGCAAGGGGGCTGTTGCCATATAATTCAAAACTAATGAAAGCTGTCAGCTTCTAGGACAGTGAATACCAACCGTTTCCTGATGTTTCGTAGCATGCAGCTAGGAGTGCATTTTTTTAACTGTAAGTGATGAAGGACAGATTGAAATTTGGACAACCACACCTCCAGCAGTACTTTGCTTTTTAACATACTGTATCAACAGTATGTCTAATGGGATGCAGTGGCTGCCAGTTGTGTGCCGTCAGTTCTTATTAGTCACACTTTTAGTCTTGTGCAGGTATAGAAAGGTCAGCTACAAAATTATTTTGTGCAGACACACACACACACACACACACACACACACACACACACACACACACACACACACACACACACACACACACACACATGAACGCACATTTGTTTCCAGTAATGCCTCATATTTCCATCCCTTAACCGCTGCCTAGAAAGTAGGGCAAATGCTCCAGGTAGTGCAGCATACTAAGAGCTCACACACACACCCCACAAACACACACATCTTCTCCTGCAGGTAGTGCATGCCTAGGTAGGTGGCCACTGGATTCAGCCCCCTGCATCTCAATGACAATCCCACATCCACAGGGATTTATCTAAATGCAAATCAGCTGCCTTCTCTCAACAACACACATAACTTACTTTGCATGCTCCAAAATACACGATGCAGCCGGGTACAGCCAGACAGACAGGCAGCCGGGCGGCCCTTTGGCTCTGCCTTCGCTTTTATCCGTGCCCTCTGGAGCACGCTCATTTCCAACAAATTCACTTTTAATAGAGAGCTAATTTAGCAAAGCCAAATTCACGGTGGAGGTAGATCGGATCGGAACGGAGGATGGGGAGCAGAGGGAGGAGAGAGGAGGGAAGGAAGATTCAAGGAGAGAGGAGAGGGACAGCGGGATTTGGATTGGCAGGTGACAATAAAATCTGCTGTTCATGTCATTCTCTCTCTCATAGGGGAGAAGCAGTTTGAATGACAGGAGGAAGGTACAAATTTAGATGTTTAATTTGCTTCCAGGTAGACTTAAAAGACAAATAAAGTTGTCCTAAACAGCTACAGAGACGATGTGTTTTCATTGCAGTAGCAACAATGTCAATCGAACTTCTGTTCACCTCAATGACCTGTGCTATCCTTCCCATTGATAAAGTTCCCCCAGAGCGATGTGTAAGGTGTCTATAGAGCTGCTACGACCCCCAACCCGTGATGTAAACCAAGCTGTAGGGATCTATGCTTCAAAGGTTATCTGGGGGTCTTGACGATGGGGAAACAACCTTCTTGATGCCGCCTGATGCTTTCTCCACTTCTACATAGCTGTTAATTAGCCCAGCTAAGTGCACCATTATTATCGATCGCTTGTCTCTATGCTATATCTCATAACGGTGTTGCACTCTGGCAACACCAGGCGAAGAAATGTGAGGTTCAGGAAGTCACACTTTTCCACTGGTGAAATACTGGAGCCAGAAAGAGAGGAAGCTAATGGCTGCCTCTCAAAGAAAGGAGAGGGAGGTGTACTGATGATGGAACAGAGGAGAAACACTGCTGCAGAGTTTAACATTACTGAAATCGATGATAATATTACCACTGTGGACTGGCAGAAGGAGATTTAAACAACCAATACAAATATGTACTTTGTTTGGACCAAGAAGTTAAAAGTCACAAAGAAGCACAGACTTTTAATCTAAATTAAATATACGGTCTCTTTGCAACTTTATGCTTCAGAAATTCTCACATTACAAATATTATTTGTTGGAAACGCTCTGAAAACACATAACATGCAAAGGTGAAGGAGGATGTGAGCAGAAAGTGGAAGAAAATAAATCAGTTTGGAAAAAGAAGCTCCCGTTGGTGCAACAAAACATGACGAGGGATGAAGGGATGAAGGGATGAAGACACAATATACTGCTCGTTGTTCAGGCACTTTTGTCAGAAACAAGGGCAATGTTTTGCAGATGACAGACTATATACAAACCAGGTACTGCTCTACAGGAGGCATGCTCGCTGCTTATCTGACAACTATTGAAAATCAGCTAGCTGTTTAGCTGATTTGTGAACTTCAATCCAAGCTAGAGATGCTGTGAGACACGGTGCACACGCTGACAAAGTTTTAACTCAAGTGTGTTAATGCCGTGCAAAAATGAATATTTGTATGTTTCTACTGAGCAGTTTTGGATTTGGATAAATTCAGCAGTTGACAGGTCTGCTGAATTCAAACTGATTATCGTGAGTTTAATGGAAATAATCCCCTAAATTCTTAAAGTCTCAGACATTGCCTTGTTTGTTTTTGTTGATGATTCATTACACATTTATAAATCAAGGCTTTACAACTATCTTTCAAAAGTCAAAAAAAAATGGTGTCGCTCTTTAAAATTACCAACGTAAAATAGAGCAAAATCGTTTTGTTTTTTTATTGAACTGATTGTTTCGGTCATTTATAACCATTTGTTTCCTTTTCTCTATTTCAAAACATATTATAAATTGTAAATTGAATATATTGCTTTTGTTTTAGCAGCCTGTCTGAGTAAACAAGACAAATGTAGGATTGTGATGGCATCTATTATTATTATTTTACTTTTCATTCTTTCATTAATTTTCTAAAGTTATTCATTAACTGATTAATCGAAAAAAGAAAAGAAAAGAAAATTGTTTTTTATTCTATAACCGCAGCCCTAAATTATATTTTGAACTGATTAAACAATGAAAAACCACCAGATTGTATCAAATCTCACTATGAACTAAAACCCTAATGTTTATAAACCCACCCCTACCTTTGATATTCTCGACAACTTGACAACCTCGAAAACAAACACAATACGCTCAGCTGAAAGTATTCAGAGAAGAATTCCTCTTCACTTACAATCAAACCAACACCCACCAAGAAAGAAAGAAAGAAAGTAAAAACTAGCCTCAATGTAAAATGTGTGCTTAAAATTAAAAAGAATTCCAGATCAAACCAAACGTGTACCAACAAGACACTCGCACTAATGCTACAGGCAGCAAGAACTGGAGCAACCTGACAAGGAAACACAAACCAATCACATCCCCTCTCTTGTGAGTGTGGAAGATGTCGGACGCAATTATGACTGTGTGTAAACGATAACGTTTGTTCAATTTTAAGTTACAGGTGTAGAACTGCAGCTTCTGTTGCCACAAACCTTATATGATATATGTATATATGATATATATATGAATATTAATAATAATAATAATAATAATAATAATAATAATAATAATAATAATAATAATAATAATAATGTACATTTAATTATAACTTCCAACATTCTGCACGTGACTGGTACTGTACCTAAATTGGCAACAACCTCATTTTGCAAATGAAATATGCTGTTCAGTTGCATTTTACATGTGATATTTGGATGTAGCATGAATCGTCAATGGACAACATTTTTATTTGATGTTCAGCACTTGAAAACAACAATAACTTAAATCTACATTAGCGAAAACTCCTACTGTTTCTGCATTCAGATGAGCATCAGTGCCATGCAGTTAGCGCTAAACAAAAATGTCCAAATATTACGATTTCTATGAAACAACAAAAGAAGAGCAGCCTGATGTTCAGCTGTCAGTCTCTGAAACAGAGAGAGTCAGGACCCCCTTCAATAAAGGCTTTTAGCTTCCAGAAATATCGTAGCAGACTTCTTAGAAAGGAAAAAAGGGCTCACACTACTCCTGAGCATTGATTTCAGCCAGCATTCCTCAGCTAGGTCGTCCTTGAAAAGATGGACACGCTGCTGCAGCGAGACAGACTCTAACAGGTAACCGTATGTGGGAGATGGACAGAAACAATGACAGATATAATGAGAAGACAGAGGGAAGCACTGTAGAGCATGCAGATAGAGACACAACAGGAGAGGGACGGGAATAAAAACACATCACAAAGTGGCAAACAAATGTACTGTACTAAACAGGAGCAACGGGAAGGCAGAGAGAGAGAACTGGAGCAGGGGGGGAAACGGAGAGAGACAGACAGAAAGTGCACAGGTGAGGGAATTCCGATTATAGTGTGACCTTGTTAACCCCAGAGGCTCGTTAGAGTCTCGTTACGGCAGCATTCTCCAGGCCCATCCTCTGTCACACCTTCATTAAGCCCATCGACCCACTGTGCTTATTAAACACATTCATTACCCCAAGTATTGAACCGCCACTGCCATCACCGGCCCCAAATGCATCAAAGGTGCCGGCAGAAGGGTGGCATCTGGTGGCAGGTGAGATAGTAGACGCACACATATGGACACACAACCCCTATAGACTGTTCATACAGACACACACACACACACACACACACACACACACACACACACACACACACACACACACACACCTTTCTGCCTCTTATCAATCATCACTAATGAAGTCAGCGATTAGAGCTGCTTTGGCCTCTCAATCATTAAGAGACACAGACAAAGGGAGGAGAGGGAGACAGATGGGGGGAGAGAAATCCAGAGGGAGGATATGACTTGTTTGAGAGAGGAGAAGAGCGATGGGATGAGTAGCGGGACGATAGAAAACAAAAAGTTTAAAGTAAGCTGAAAAAGGCATGTAGACTTTCTCTCTCGGCTGTCTTCTCTTTTACACTTCTGTCTTTTCTCCACAGCACAGGACCGGAGTGAATCCCCAAGGAGGGCCATTCATCATGATACATACAAACTAGTCCACTGAGCTAAAAGGCAAGGCCTCCATCCCCGGCTTTGGGCTCCTGCTTTAAATGATGACATCATTTCTGCCCTTCTCAAACAAAAGGAAAACTCATCATCAGAGAGAGGGAGAGGGAGAGGAAGGGAAAGAGCGCAAAGAGATTAAGAAGAGTAAAGGCGTGAGCGAGGTGTCGGAAAGGCCCATGAATCATCGTGACATCCCTGGCTGGGTGTCAGAAGCTACTGCTGTCTGGAGCTGGATAAACAGAAGGCCTCTAAAGCAATGCTCTTTAAACACTGGCCAGGTCAGAGCCCCGCCACTGGCCCTCAGGAGAAAGGAAATGGGTGCCAAAAATGTTTTTCACCTAACTTGATTGTCAAAAAGTTCCTGGCTGTTGTGTTGCCAAAACCTTTCCAACTTGCTGCTGGCTAGCAGAGGTAAACCAACTGCCAAAACATCCAATTCAGAGTTGCTGTAATTGTATTTTAAGTGAAGTAATCGCTGGTTTAAAAATGTACACAAAGTCAAAGCATTGCTAGATTTAAGGACAAAAGAACAACTAACACAATAAGTCTGAAGTTCTTTTCATCATTTAATAATATACCAATTATTTTATCAATTGGTCTAGGAAACGTGAAAAACAAACAACGACTCATCACAATATCCTCCAGCACAAGGCGATGTCTTTAAATGTCTTGCTTTGTCCAACAAACAGTTCAAAACTTCTAGAAAAAAATTCCACAATAACGTCAGATCAAGAACAGCAACAAATTCTCACATCTGACAACTTAGGGCCATCGATCGTTCGGCATTTCTGTTTAATAAACTGACTCGAACGATTAATCAATCAGCAAAAGTTATGTCCGTTTTCCAAAAGCCTCAGGTCGAGTATTTAAATTGCTCGTTTAATCTGACAAACAGTGCAAACCTAAAAAGATATTAGGTTATATGTTTTATTTCATATGATTATATGTCCAAAGGAAAGCATCAAGTCCAAGCGTGAAAACTTAGCCAGCCAGTAAGAAATGTGTGAGTGTCTCAGGCTGCTGTCCGTCCATGTGCTGAGCCAGAGTAAGCACTGAATAGAAAAGGAATAGAAATGGAAGTCACATTCTCATTAACATCCTTCAGTGCTTTTCCAGGTACTCTGGAAGCTGCGGGCGAATGCTTGATAACGCGGTGGAGATGAGTGCTGCTACAGCTTCTACAGTACTAAAAAGATTATGTATTATTACTGCAAAGGCCATTCAGAGATTCTGACTACAGGTGAGAAAGTGCTTATTTTTTATTTCAAGAGAATTCAAATTCTTGCACAGATTACATTCCAGTCAAAAGACATGAAAGTGGAAAACAGCAACCACCCACACCACACCAGCACACACGTAAGTGCCTTCGTATCAACAGGTTAGAAAGCATCATTCTTATACAAATCAAAATGACTTTAAAAAAGGACTTCTTGTGAAAATTCCTTGCTACAACCTGTTGCCGGCACATAAACCACAAAGGAAACAAAAATTGGTTTACTCAAATATTTATTAATATCTTTAAAAATGGGATATTTTATGTGCAGTCCAAGTAGAAGAAGAATGCCAGTTTCGCTCACTGCTCGCCCACTGTGGTCGAACTGCACTTGTACAGTCCTGCTACACCCTCTGCAGGTGAAAGCCGTGCACATCAGCCAGGAGCACATGAACTGGTATCCAGCTCTGTACACATTTAGTAGAAAAAGAGTGCGTGCAAACTAAGTCATTGTTAAGGTCATTATAGGGATTTGACCTGATCTGTGATGCAGTTACTCTCCACTTGACTTCAATTCAAGGACCTTAATTGTCCCTAAAGGGTCAATTTGGGGCAAACATTAAAACACCCCAAACACTCCATCCTCACCCATAAAAACAAACTGACATACAAAATATTAAAGCGTAAAAAGTATCAGTATTAATCTGTGCAAGAGATCGGAGTTTTTCCAGTAACTTTAGAGCTGAAGTGACGGCACATTGAATTTGGTTCTTGTTCTAAAAAAAACAAAAAACAAAAAAAGGCAAATAAACCAGCAAATAAATGAAGTTAGAATACTACTAAATTAAAAAGGTATAAAACATTGGCAATATTACTCGGATCTACCCCGGAGGAGTTTACCTTTAACGTCTCAGATACACAAAAGAATGTAAAGGTGCTATTAAAACACCATCACATCAGGATGTTTGTATACTATAATATTATATACTACTGCCATTACTGCTTCTACTATCGATGTAACTATCGAAATGTGTATCACCACTACTAACTCCCTCTGAGAGGACACTGGCAGCAAACTAAGATTGTAATTGTGAAAAGTTTGCTGTGCATAGTAAAATACCTATGAATCTTAAATTGGCTGTTAAAAACTACAACTACTACCTGACAGGGAATGTAGACATTACCAGCAGAAGTGCATCTCGCTACAGCAGCTCCATTTTTCACTGCCAAACAAATCTATCTGATTCTGGCATAACCGTTGTCATTTATGGCATTCTGTCATTGTTCAACAATAGAGCCAGCCATATCGACTGTCCCATTGACATTCACTTGACTTTCTTTTCTTTCCACAACTTTAATACTTTAAACATTTCTATGAGCCACTCAGGGAATCCAAGTGAGCATTCTGCCACTCCAAGGTCTTTTTCTTCTTTTTCAGAAAGTAATTTCACCTGGGTTATTGATAGAGTCAGGAGGAAATGCCTCATGTTGATGTTGAATCTTCTCCTGGGGTAACTAATGTTGAAAAGAAAACATTGTAGCAAGGTGAAGTATCGCTTTGGAGGCACACTTCACAGGCTCACATTTCCAAAAGTGCTTTCACTTTCTTCCCTTTAAAACTTGTTTTGTTCTTGGGCATGCGGCAGAGGGAACATATCGACGATGTCTGTGTCTGAGTGCAGCCGGCTGTCCAAGTTAAAGTCAGAGCTCATTAATGCATCTGATTACTCTTCAGGCAAAGGCCGATCAGCAACCGCCCCGGACACACACACGCACGCACAGCAGCTTTTTGGGGACACAGATCGATACGGAGGCACTTCAAAAGAGCAATGAAGCGGAGGATATCGAGAGAGGAATGTGCTGTTAGCCCAGACTACATACTGAGAATGTAAGCAGCGGTAATGGTGAAAATAAAAAGGTTTAAAGAGTACAATTCTTCACTAAGTTTATACCTTAACAAACTAACCCTATGTCCTTAGAGTAATGAGTCAGAAACAGTTCGGGCTGCAAGAAGCTGAAACCAGGGTTTTTGACATGTTTGCTTTAAAAACTACCTTAAAAAAGGTGCCCTTTATATTTATGTTTACATTCAGTGTTACTCACGGAAAACATATTGTGTTCATCTTTGAGGCCGTTTCCTTCCTCGTGAAACACTTGCAGTCCATTCTTTAAATATTTTTAAATGCTGCATTGTTGTGCCTCGGCGTGCATGATAGACACAAAAAAACGAAAACCTAAATCATAAAAACATTCTGTAGCGCTACTCGTGGTTACAAACTACACAGGGTCATTTAAAAGCAATAAATCCGTTACCAAAATTAATTTTCTGTTGATTGATTTATCAACTAACCGTTTTCCCAAAATGTTCCTTTCACCACTGCAATAACCACAAATTATGAATCAATACGAAAAATAAATGAAAAATTATGAAGAATACAACAACAGCATATTTAGAAATAGGCATTGAAGCACAAAGAGAAGCAATAAGAGGAAATAAAGAGAGGGAAGATTGGAAATGAGGAAAAAGTTATGCTTTTTAGAATTACTTTTGAAATATGGTGCATTAAAGTTTATCTTAACCATACCTAGATATGGCTACCTCCCAAATCCACAGAGACAAAGACAAGCGAGAGAAATACAAAAAATAAATTAATAAAGAGACTTCTTGATGACATGAAAGCAGTTACACTGACTAAAGTACAGTGTGTGTGTGTGTGTGTGTGTGTGTGTATCTATTTATCTCTAATTACAGTCAAATACGTGAACTAAGTTTCCAGAGGAGATTCCAGAGCAGCTGGCAGCTATTCAATTCATCTGTTCCCATGTGTGTGTCGCTCTCACCGTTTTAACTAGGCCGCTGTGTGTTTTTTTTTGTGTCCGTGTGTTGGTTTATGTCAAAAGGTCTATCCCATAGTAACTGACAGCTATCATTATCACTTCCTTCGTCTTTGCTCTATGTAATCCGGATAATTAAATCTGCTAATGTCAATATACAATTTAATCTGCGATTATGTATGATTGAACCGATGGAGCCTGGCTGTCATTCCCCCTTCCAGCTAAAACCCGACTACTGACAAGACAGACAGCCAATCAGATTGGGAGATGAGGCCTCTTTCACTGACCAATGGCCAAGAAACACCACTCTGACAGTTTGTCTTTTCCAGCAACTCATGCTGTTCCACAGAGAAACACATCCCAAACTGAGAGAGCTGGAAAGTGTGGTGAAAGCACGGGAAAGAAGCTCTGATTATACATGCAGAGTGGTAATTACACCTAAATTGAGGGCACATGGTAATCTATGTTAGGTCATCTCCAATTACACTTTCATTTCCACATTTTGGACTAATTAAAACTGTAAATAATCAGAGTGTGTCTGTGTGAGACAGAGAGGGGGAAGAAAGTGTGTGTTTAGGCTGACACAATGTATTTGAGATGAGCCAGTGGAAGAATATTCCCATCACATGCAGGAAAATTAGGTGCACACACTCTTTGATTTTGACAAGACAGAAGAGCAGATAAAGGGGTTTTTTTTTTTAAGAGAGAGGAAAAGAGAGTAGAAAAGTGCTTCCCCGGCAAAAATGTTTGCAGATTGCAATGTGCGTTTAATTAAAAGGAACATTGAAACAAAGTTACCGACATGGAAAGATGGGTGACGAGTCAAACGTATAGTTCGTCCACCGGTTGGTCTAACTGACAGAACTCAGAGTTAAACTTTCAGGGTTGCCTCTCCCCCCTACGGCAAATTGAAGTGAGATGAGGAAAAGGGGAATTTGCTATTCTCAGTGCCTTTGCCCTTCGAGGTGGTGGAAGAGCACAGAATATGAATGGGGGAGGGAAAGAAAAAACACTTCAGAAGATGAAAACAAGCCTTGAAAGGCAACTGGTGCAATATAACCAACTCTGGCATAAATACTGGATGAACGCCAATAAAGAATGCAGGGTAGATGTCAAAAGAAGTGGGGCACAGAGACACCAGAGTCACCTGCTTTTCACAAAACTAACTCTTAGCCCAGGGTTATCTGTAGCCCTGGGCGGATTTGGCCCCAGGGCTAACAAGCAATGAAAGAGCAAGCGTCAATTTATCAACTGTAAACAACATTTGGAGACACTAGTCACTGCTGGAGACATCCTCAGCATTGCATTAGCAACTTTCAACTGTCAATTTGTTGGTGTGCCCTTCAGTGTAATAATCATTGTCCTTTAACTTTGTTATTTACAACTACAGGAACAGTGAGAAATCTCACAATTGCACATCCTGCATCATAGCAGAGCACCAAACACATCTCCACTCGACTCAAAGTTTCCAAAACCTTCCTCGAAAGTTAACCAACTGCCAAAAAAACATTTATTTTTTTTAAAGAGAGCGACATTAGCAGAGTTACTACAAATAATGTTAGTGCTGGTATTCCTTAAGTCTACACGAGCTTATTCAGAGACGCTTACCCCACCACCAAAACAAAAGCAGTTTAACCATCTTCAGAGCTGCAGATGGTCTTAACACAGAGAAAAGACCCTTCAGCATGGAACTGAAACCACAACCACGACAACAAGGAGAGAGGGAAAGAAAGAAAAAATGTATGCGGGTGTGCACATGACAAAGAAAAAGGCAGAGGGCGAGCAAGACCACACAGAAACATCCTGCTGCAATTCAATTATTCAATTTTGGAGGAGGAGAAAGAGAGGATAGATCACAGTGAGTGAAAGGCTCATCCTCATCTGTGATTGATTAGGAGAGACAGAAACAGGATTCCTTATACCACAAAAGCCAGCAGAGAGGGGAGGGGAGGAGAAGAGAAGAGAAGAGAAGAGAAGAGAAGAGAAGAGAAGAGAAGAGAAGAGAAGAGAAGAGAAGAGAAGAGAAGAGAAGGCACACTAAAAACCAAAAAGCACATCTCAATCCTGGATCAATGCATGTAGAGAACAAGAGAACAGACGTTCCACACACACACAAATGTTCAAGAGTGTTCAACCATTCATTTTTTGCATAAATCTTTGAGGAAAAGCCTTTTTTACACGCTGCTTCAACCCTATTAGTTGGTCTATAAACAGCCGACCCAGAGTGAAATAAGATCCTCAAAGTACAGATGGTTATGTCACCTTTTATATGTTTCATGTGTGATACAATATAGTAATAATTATAACAGTAAAGCTTGTGTAGTCTGACATCCAAGTACAAAAGCAAGATATGAACAAACATCTTTTAGCGTTCATGCATATTTTTGGATATCACAGTGCCAACATATTCAGCCAAACTCATTTTAAGACTGTAATTACCCACAAAGCAACGACATCGGTTTCATTTTCCTGAGAAGGAGGAGGAAGGAACCTTAGTTTTCAAGCTGTCACAGAAAATAAATGGCCTCTGTGGAAATATGAAAAGTAAGTGTTTCTGGGTCGTCTTAATTCCTTCCAAACTTAATGACAATTTTAGGCCAAGCAACCAGAGTGCCTAGACACAGCAATTCCCATATAAGCGCAGCCCATTTCTCTCCACCCTAATGACAGGAAGCTAAAATAACTGCAACGATCTCACGCCTGAAAAATGACTGTCTGAAAAGGATACTGCGGCGCTGAAATGTTATCAGCAGCAATATTAATCTCTCACCTAGTGGTAATCGCTAATTTCATATACTGTTAAGTTGATGAATGGGGTTTTAACAAACTGAGCTATTGTTAACAACTTAAAGCGGACTAATTCATCAAGGTCATAATTACTCATGGACTGCAAAGAAATATTAGCAGGGAAAAGTGCCAGAGCATTAGTGAGAAAAGGAAGATCTAAATAAAAGGGGTGCGAAACAGACAGTCATGCCAAATGACTATTTATGTTCTCTTTCTGTACCATAATTAAACACTAAATGACTAATAAAGTAAAAGACGATATGTGATAATAATGATTTGGAGGAGAGGCGTACAACTCGCCATTATCAACAAGCTGGCAGGCTGTTTTCAGAAATTGGAAAACAGTGACATCTGGTGGTGTTTAAAGTAGTCTGTCACTTTCTACCTGCTGTTTTTATTAAAAGAAATATGATGGGGGGGGACGGGACAAGTGAAAAGGGCAGTTCAGCTGTCTGAAGTCATTTCATGCTCATGATGTATAAACAACTCCAACTGTGATAATGAGTCATGAGTCATTAAACTGATTAAGGCATTAGTCAGCAGACATATGTATGCTTCCACATATACATGTGGGTGGTGTTGATATATATATATATATATATATATATATATATATATATATATATATATATATATATATATATATATATATATATATATATATATATATATATATATATATGAGCATTAATGAGTTGCAGTAGTTGGTAAGAAAATATCATCCCATCATTAGACTGCAATTTTATACACTAAGGACCTCCAAGATCTGATCTGATGATCATAAAACAGCTGATTCTTAAACCAAAGCCAGCAATGCATTTACTGGGAGAGAGCACATCAGGTACAGTTTCAGGCTGTATCAGCGTATGAAACATCACGGTGAGGCTGACAATATTCTTATAACCCAACATCAGTAGTAGTTACATAGCTGAGACGAGTACCTAGGGAGAGTGTTTTTAGATGAATGCACACTTCACATTGCCAGCGGAGACACAGACATGTTGGCTCCTGTATGAGCAGAAACCACGAGGCATGCAGGGAAGAAAAGCACAAATATGTGACAAGACGTGTGGGACTCACCAGTTTGTTCTCTTGCAAGTAGAGTCTCTGCAGTTTAGGGCATCCTCTAGCCAAGGCCACCATGCCTTCATCTGTGATACTGTAACACTGACCCATGTGGATGTCCTTCAGCTCACTGCAGTGCTCTCCCAGCTAAAGGCAAAAAGGACACATTATTGAAATAATAAGGTTGAATACCGGACACCGTCACCTGAATCATTTTATTGGAGTATTACTTCACTTTTTATTTGGGAATAAATCTGGGTATATCACAGACAAGCAAGACATTGAAATTGTTCTGGCTCTAAATGAATACCTTTTTTAGTGCTTCATCTGTTAGTTTGTCCTGGTTGCCCACGTGCACCTTCACCAGCAGAGGGCAGTGTGTAGCCAAGGCCGACAGGGACGTGTCTCCAAGCTGCTTGCAACGATATGCTGTGTACTTCTGCAGGCCTGGACAGTGCGAGGCCAGGGAGGACACACCATGGTCATGAACCCCTCTGCAATCCGAGATGTTAATCTCCATCACATTCTGCCTCCGAGATGCTATTTTCACCAGGAGATCATCGTTTACCTGGTAAAGAGTGAACACAAGGAGATGAAAGTCAGTAGAAACAACAAAACACTTTATGTTAATCATTAAAAAAAGGTTAAGGAGTTATCCATCCAGTTGGCAAGACACTAAGGTCTCTTGTACTATGAGTATTAACTAAATATCTCAAATGTAAAATGTGAAAAACTGAAAAGACAAGTATAAAAGTACTACTCAACTTAAATTAAAGAATCATTTCTAAATACAGTGGAATCTCAGAGAAGAAATGCACGACTCTATGTTACTTACTTGTTGTAGGCCACTGAGGTCGATTTGCTTCCAGAACTGGAAGTCCAAGCAGAGGTCCCGCCAGTACTTACACACCAGAGAGGCACACAGACAGCGCTCCTTCACTGTCAAGTGAGAGAGAACCTGAAGAAGGCAAAAGCAGATATAATACACAAAAGACAAATTCATCCAGCATGCACATTTCCAGCCTAGTAAAAGCCATTCAACAACAGTTCAGATGCTGTGGCTCAGTTGTCAAAGTATTTAGTATTTGAGCATTTTTTATTGTACCAAACCAACGGAAAACATCAGTAAATATAAACAAAACGCCAAAGTATCTCTTTGATGAACTCTGACCTTAAGAAGGATGGAGGAAGGCAGGTGGTTGATACTTGAGTGATCGGCAGCGTCAGAACTTCTCGCCTGGCAGTCGTCATAATGATGCAGGCAGCAGGGGGACGAGTCGGAACTGTGCGGCAAATCAGCATGAAGACCTAACCCACAGCAGCCATCAGCAGGTGAGGAGGAAGAGGAGGAGGCAGAGGAAGAAGAAGAAGCGGAGGAGGAGGGAAGTGGACAGAGGGGAAGGTGGCAGTGGCCAGTTTCAGAGTTCGAGGCAGCCTCTCCCCCACCTCCTCCCACTCCCCCGTTCTCCAGCCCTCCGTCAGGGGCAGCGAAGGCGCAGCGCGGCTGCTTACAAGGGGTGCACCTCTGCACCTCTGAGCACTTCCTCTTACACACCTGCACACAGAGACACACACACAGATCAGCCAGGTGGAACAAGATTTTCTTAATTTGAGTGTAAAGCCTTTAAATACAAGTGCAGTGTTGACGAACCCTACACCTCCCACATTATAAAACAATAAATCAAAACACCACCCTTTACGTTAGATACTCAAAAACAACTAAATAATACAGGTATTTAAAAAATGTTGCTTTGAGTGTGAAGTTTGACTTGACTGATGTAATGTTGTTATTACATCTTGAGAACACAAAAAAACACCGTAATGTTTTGCTATAAAACACTTGTTTTATGACTCGTGTTTAAGCTTTGAGCTGATTCAAATACGTCCTTTTTTTGTTACCGGTACATACTATTATAAACAGTTGGGCTTGTTCAGTTAAGGTATTCGTCAACAAACACATTTTAGTTGATTGATGTGTTTTTAATGGTCATTAGTAACTGCCGGAAATGTTTGTCAGTGGTGTCAAACATCATTTTTCGTCTTTACTAAGATTTTAAGAGATCCTTTCGCATGACAGCATTCATCTGGGAGGAGACAGATTTTCTGGTTAAAATAAATAATCAGTCTAACTCCTATGGGTACTTATTAGTAAACTCTCTTTATCAACCATCACTGGTAAATCATGCCCGTTTAGACCATCTGTATAGATTTTCCAGCTACAACATTTAGTGCTGTTGGTGCAGATTCCTACCATCTCAGGGTAGTCACTGGTGCTGCCAGGTACAGGAACAGGTATGGGCACGGTCACAGACACCCCAGGCAGTTCTGAATAGCGTCGGTGGTTGAATCAGTTTGGCAGGAACAGCTGATAAAAGGCTCCTTCCTTGGCCCTCCCAGATAGCCAGCTCCAGTGGTGACAACAGGAACTTGGAGCAGTCTTCAGGAGATGTGAGTGTTGCGTATCTCTCGGCGAGCTTCGAGGCAGCTGCAGCTCCAATGCCAACTCCACCCACACCAGGCACACTGATTCCTGTGATGCTGTTGTGATGGCACGCACTGCCGTTGACACCGGCCTCTAAATGGTCGCTATCGTCATCAAGACCGTTGCTGTTGCTGTGGACAATGAAGCAGAGCATGCAAGGCAGCTGCAGGAAGCAGTTCCTCTTCTTTTTCTTCCTGTGATGCAACTTACGTGTCTTCTTCTTCAGGCAGTAACCATTTTTCGAGAGAAGATGGCCCATATAGATGATTCAAGGAAACTCTAGAACAGACAGGAGTCAATTCAAGTAAAAGTTTGATGCAGTCTTAACAAACAATCTATATAGAAATATTGGCAAAGTTATGACTTAAGCCAGTAAATATCTATGAAAGGAATACGTAAACAAGATCCAACAAAACATTCGATTAACTTTCAGTACATTACATTATGAACTGAGGTTCAACCCTTCAGTAGAGTGGTACAGAAAAAGAGTCGATTCACAAATCACAAGATACAGTATTTACATTTTCACAATAACACTTTTTTAAAATGTTAATACAACTTGTAGAAGAAAAGACCTGCATAAAGTTCAATATTCTCTGGAATAAAAATATATATAATGTATAAGCAAATACACAGGAAATATGGGAGTATTTATCGCTTTCCTTTTCTATTCTTGAAACAATGCAAAATCTCTTTGTGTTTCCCCATACAGAGTAATTTTGCTGAGCTGAAGGAATAGAATAGATTTGTATACTAAAAACACTGAAGTTTCAGATTGATTTACTTGACTCAGACAACTGAAGTCTCATATTATCTTCAGCTAAACTTCAGAATAAAGACTCTGGATACATTGGAATCATGTGGGAAAGAGATTCTTCACAACCCATTGTGGACAGGAGTAACAATTACAGCAACCAATAACTCTTAATGTACAGAATGACATGCGAGTATATTCAGTTAGACCTGAGAAAATACGATCCTCTCCTTAAAGGACAATCAACATAGATCTATATATAGATAACAGCTGGGAAAATATATGATGCTGAAAATAGACTGATGGTAGCCGTCTTGACACTCTTACCCCTAGAGTGCACAGCGAAGTGCTAGCTTGGCATCACTAGGAAATATTATCAAAAAAAAAGAAGCAGCAAACTATAAAGCTGAGCTGTCGAAACTATTTTACCCGTCTCATTTGTGTTATGAATACATTACTTGTCAAACGTTGATTTCGTTGCCTACGTTAGAGTACTAAATAGCAGATGTGTTATTGACATACTATAGTAAAGCAAGGGAACAGCAACGATGCATCGTCTGGTTGCAGACGAATGAAAGATGTAAACATTGAACAGGTGGTCATTTGTTTAGCACGCACACACACTCATACACACACATTAGTCTTAACGTGACGGCTGTGTTTTGCCTAAAGTCGCGACAGGTTTATGTTTAATATTAACTGCAACTTAACAAGACATTCACACCCTCATTTAGAGGAAAAGACACGGTTCCTGTGCTAGCCCAGTTCAGCTTTCTGACAGGCTAGCTTGCTCCATCACTAGATGCTAACTTAGCTGTAGCCCCAACATGAAACATCTCTCACCACTTCACACGGTGCTCCCACACTCCGGACGGTGGTCGCATAATACTGCTCTGCTGCACAGTCAAGATGAGCGCTGACAAGTCCCGGCAGGAGAGACGCAGAGGCGAGAAAACCTGCTACTGAACTAGCGTAGTGTTTATCCAAACAGTGGCAGCTCTGGCTCTGCTGCTGCAGCTGGAGGACAACACTTCCGCACCGAGAGGGCAGCGGGAAGGAAGCCGACGAGGCCGATTCGTAATTCGTCATGGGGGCTGGATGAACGTGCCTGCTGTAGGGCCTTGTGGGAGAAGTGAAGCCAAAAGTAACTCTGACACAACTATCCCTAGCCCCAGTTTGTGCATGGTCATATTTGTTTTACATTTGCGAGCTTTGTGTTAAAGATTACATCCCTGTCCCAGATGCAATTGCCTATTTGTATCAAGGCTGGGTTACCAACAAGGACATGCTGGCAACTACCTCAGGGCCCCAGCCACCAAAGGCGCCCAGCAGGTTCACTATTTGTAGATATTAGATAAATTGCAAAATTTGGTTGCACAACATAAAACATATTTTTATGTCTCTTGGTTAGGGGCCCTGTGTTAATGTCTATTCGTTATTATAGTATATAGTATATAACTGTATTAATTCATCTGATATTATATTGTATATACTGATTTATATTTATGATTTGTATTGGTTCCTTCATAGACATCCAAAAGGCAATGATGTTGTGTTTTAAAGGTGGATATTCACACACACACACACACACACACACACACACACACACACACACACACACACACACACACACACACACACACACACACACTCATTAAATACTAAATGAATAAAGACTAAAAACACAAAAACAGCAGGTAAAATTATAGCTGGTAGTGCATAATTTAATTTTTTTTAAAGATACATTAAAGTAAAACAAATGCATGTTGCATATTTCTAAATAATTTGAAATTATCTTGGTTTGGGCATTAGACATCAAATGCTTTAACATGCATTACAAACTCGAGTGTGGAGGAAGGGCATCTATTGGAAGATGCTGTTGAGTTGTGAAAAGCAGAATGTTTTTTGGAGCTTGACCCATAATAGGAAATACAAATCAGGATATATTAGCCGTTGTTGCTTCGATTTAAACATTTACTTTTTTCCATTTGTCTCTTGTAAATTCCCCACTTTTATTGAAGTGCAATACTAAATTGGTGGAGTATCTGTTTAATAGTGAAATACTCAAACCTATGCACAACTCAGACAGTGACTATTTTCTTAGCATGTCACACGATACTCAATCAAGTCCATTCAAATATTTTTTGAATATAGCCAAATATCACAAATCACAAATTTGCCTCAAGAGGGAAATTAGCTGTTCAGAATCAGAATCAGAAATCCTTTATTAGTCCCACGACGGGGACATGTACCTTGTTACAGCAAAATAACATATGACGTAAAGTGGCGAGTACACAATAGTTAAATAGAATACATTGTTGTTATTGTTATTAATTGTTACTGTTACGTGTGCACTGATGTCAGTTTCTGTTCTGCATTTAATAAAATAATATATAGTATAATTATGAACTATTATTACTATAATGAATAATTAATATCTACTACATTACTTTGCAATTATTTGCTCTCTCTCTCTCCTCTCTTTCTCTCTCCCTTCTCTCTTTCTCGCTGTCTCTCTCACACACACACACACACACACACACACACACAGTTTATGGGCGTGAATTTGCAGCCACCAGCTCTTCAAGCCTGAACAGCAACTCCCAAAATAGCAACGCGAATTCGGGAAGCACCAGAAAAAATGGCTGAAGCAGTTTCACCAATAACTCGACAAGTAGCTAAAGAAAACCAGGACATTGGGACAGCTCCTATCAAGTATCGTCTTGAAGACGTCGAAGATTGTTTAATTTACGACCGGCATGGAGCCTCTGTTCCCTTCAAGAAATTATATCAAGACAGGAAATCGGTCATAATTTTCGTGCGGGTAGGGGAAAACTTTGTTTGGCTTAACCTTGCTGATGACTCATAGTCTACACTGCCTGAAGTAAAAAAAAATATGAGAGGCTCAAGTTGAAGTACATTGAGCCTCAAAAGGCATCACAGTAGGCAACAGGTGAGCATCAGCCTTGCTGGACAGATGCCCCAACAACTTCCCATGATATGAAGGAACGGAGAGATCATGGGTGAAGACAGAGGGATAAACATTATATAGGTGAAAGATGAGAGTTTTAAAAAGTAAGGTAATATCTCATATTCATCTAGCCTATTGACATATTTTATTTGATGTCCCTGCAGAATTTCTTGTGCTACAGCTGTAAAGAATATGTGGAGGATTTGAGCAAAATACCCGAAGAAGCACTCGAGGTAAGTCCTGCTCCATGACTATGAATCCACTGGAGGCAATTGCATAGCTGACATGCAAATCAGAGTTATTGCCCTAGTGATAGCTTGGTTGGGTATATATCTAAATGATTGATTCTGAAAACTTCACATTTTGATGTATGTTGTTGCAGGATGCTGACATTAGACTGGTTGTGATTGGTCAGTCTGCTCATCATCATATAGAGGTAATTAATTTGGTGATTCTTATGCATAATTTCAGCCTGTCACACATGTTAAATGTAGTTTTTAATCTCTACAGCCATTCTGCTCACTGACGGGGTATCCTTATGAAATATATGTGGACCCAGAGAGGTGCATTTATCAAAAGCTTGGGATGAAGAGAGAAGAGAAATTTACAGACTCAGGTAATTCATGCAGATAAAGCATACTGAAATTAAAATAATGCAATAACAGTACGAGGGCATAACCCCAGCATATTCTGAGATGGTAATTAATAAAGAATTGCATGTGTGTGTGTGTGTGTATGTGTGTGTGTGTGTGTGTGTGTGTGTGTGTGTGTGTGTGTGTGTGTGTTTATTTACATAGCCCACCCTAGTCCCCATGTGAAGTCTGGTATCTTTATGGGACAAGTGAAGAGTATATGGAGGGCCATGACGAGCCCTGCATTTGACTTCCAGGGTGACCTGCATCAACAAGGTGGAGCCATCATTGCAGGACCAGGTAGGCTTCTGTCTCTTTCTGTTTTCTTGTATTTTTTGCTCAATCTTAATTTTCTCTCTGCCTCGACTGTATTATATCTTTCTCTTTTCCTCCCTCACTCTTTCTTCTCTCCGCAGGCTCTCAGGTTCATTTTTCCCATTTTGACATGAACCGCCTGGACCACATGCCTATTAACTGGGTCCTGCAGCTCGCCGGTGTTCAACAGACTCTGGACTTCAGCGATAAGCCAAAGATAGTCCATGTGTAGCCAGCAGCTGGTCTGCTTGAAAGCATGCTTCTTCCCACATCACTGTTTAGGCAACATCATTCTCTGTAACAAATATTTGTGGCCCAGTATTTCTGAGTCTATTGTTTGTTGTCTGGGTAGCTGCTTTGCCAAAATATTGGATAGGTCTGAAACATGAGTGTGAAAGTTAATTATTGACATTGGAAACAGTAGTTTGACAAAAACAGAACCCTTTCTCTCCTAGTAGAGCACACGTCATCCACAATTCTCTCTTCTCTATTTTGGGCCGCTTAACTTTAAGGTCTCCTTACTAGCAATTTCCAGAAATTCCATTCACATATCATGGGCTGATGAAGTTGAAAGCTCTGGAAATGCCAGTAAGTGAGCTGAGCAAAATACATGAAGTTTGGTTAAAAAATGAAAAAGATCTCTGGGAAAAGCTTGTAAGTGGTCATTGAGGTAGGATACAGTAGGCTATGTGGTGTGAAAGCATTAGTGTGGTAAGTGTGTAATATGGATATTCATTCACTACTGTTTAATTTTCTACCTTTTATATCAGAGTTATATTAGTTTGTTATCATGCTTTTAATAAGATGGCTGTGTGGTTATTTATGAACACTTAAAAACAACTGGTGCACTGATGGACTTATTACAGAGTCTTCTTTTTATACTTTCCTCGTGTCCACAGTGATTATTATACTCCAAATAAAGTTTAATTGCAATTTCTTGGCTGCATTTGTCTTGCATCATGCTAACCACGTACTCTCTGTAACACATGGTCATTGCAAAGGTCATATTCAATAGGGATCTATTCAGCACCTATAGAACTACATTCCCCACGTTATCTATACAGCTGCTGCAGATGAACAGTGGAGGGTGGGCGCTGGACATCTAATCCTGATACGTCACATGCAGGAGATTCAGAAAGCAGAAACCTGCCCCTGCTCAAAGACGTCACCACCACGGGAGAGGCTGGAGCAGACAACGAGACCTCGGTTGACACCTTCACACATACACAACAAACACAGTTCCAGATTCTCAGATCATGCCATAATAACACTGCAACAAAACGGGGACAAGCCGCCGCACTGCGAAGCGAAGGAAGTCTGTTGCAGCTGCTCGGGAATGTCCACCGTGCAGCCCTGAAGACAAAATGAAGCGCAAGAGCGAGAGGAGACGAGCTGAGTCGAGGAAAAAGCGCTGTGCAGCTCACAACAGCACAGAGGTGGAGCCTACCTCCGATATTTACACTGAGATAACAGGTAAGACGGCCTGCAGGATGAACCCTGTCAACTCAAAGCTTACTTTGCAAAAATGTCGAGACACGCACAGCAGGCCCCGCATGCACACAATTAAATGACCAGGGTGTGTGGAAAAAGTCTGATTTTTTTTTCAGCTTTTGACCTAATATGGCGACACTCACTGTCTCTACCGGCACTGCACTGGGTTTGCATCGTGCATACTGTGCACAGCATACACAATATCAGCAGTCAGTTTTGCTCTAGTATTTATTTTAGAGCAAAAATAAATGACACCGTAACTTCGCTTTGTCTGCACATTCTTTTTGTATGGACTGGGCATAGAGATGGAGTGGTGTATTAATGTCTTAAATAAAATAGTGTCTGTGTCGTCCAACGTACATTTTCATATATTTCATGGCGTTTTCCTGGTTTTTGTTTTTCATCCTCCTTGCGCAGCTCAAATCTGAGAGAGGGAGGTTCGTCGAAGTGGAAATCACGAATTTGATTGGACTGAGGGATCGCCCCAGCAACCGCTTTGGCCACGTTCCCGTGGCCTATCATGTGTCTTGTGTAGAGAACTTTAAACTGAAACAGGCGTGGCGAGGCACGACTGACAGGACTTTCCTCCAATCACGTAGCGTCCTGGATCTCTCGCAGCCAATAGTGTGCCACGGAACAGCGTAGGGGAGGAGTCGGGGCGAGATAATTTTTTAGCAGAGTGCGCACTTGCACTCGAAACTCTGTTTCCCTCTTCGACTGTTAACTTTTTCGTCCGGGATAGTTACATCCGATTTAAAAACCTTTATTTTATAACGCTAGATATTTTTTAACCTGTCACTTTTTAAAATCTCAACACACAATATCAGTGGAAGTTTTACTCATTATGCGCAAGTCTTCCTCGTAAAGAAAAGCAACCTCGTACGTTTCTCTGCAAAACAAACATGTTCAGAAATGTGGGCAAGATGACCGCGGACGATGTTTCGTCAAGATGCATTGAGTTTATTAAGGGTAAGTTGCTAGAAAATACATTAACGAAGTAGTTGCAGAAAAAGAGTTGAGGGTGAAATGTGAGACGA
The DNA here is from genome assembly GCF_900634415.1 of Cottoperca gobio. Classification (NCBI taxonomy): domain Eukaryota; kingdom Metazoa; phylum Chordata; class Actinopteri; order Perciformes; family Bovichtidae; genus Cottoperca; species Cottoperca gobio. The sequence continues at coordinate 15,829,506 of NC_041363.1, forward strand.
CAGAAGTTTGTATGAATGACAAAAGCAAGTATTTAACTGCCTCTTTATGTTGTCTCCCCCCTCCCCCTTCCAGATCAACTGTATTTCGCCATACTAAAGCAAAAGATCAAGAACACAGCTGAACGACACTGTTTCTGCATAGATGAAGAGCTGTCGTATGAGAAGTAAGTTTCCAGTCTCATTCCTTCTTTGCATTTTGCATATAGATTTACTGCTGGTTGGTGCATCATGTCTGTGGTTTGTCCCTGAACTTTGTACTTCTTACAGTGCAATAAATGAGATTTGAAATGAGCCGACAATGCCTAAACCTTTATGTTATCATTTGAAAATAGATATTCTCCACCGTGAGTTCTGGTGCATAACATATTCAGATTTGTTTTTTGTTTTCTCCAATCTCGATAAAAACCGATTTTATTGGATCTAAGTATTTTGATGTACAGCTTTAAATTAAAGCTAAATTGCCGTTTTTACTGTTAAAACAACTCCAAATAAACTGCATTAAAAAATAAAAGGCTATTAAGACAAATACAGACATCTTTTTTTCAGGGCACACTGTTTAAATGGGTTGTTGTTATTGTTGGCATCAGAAGAGTACCTGACTGACCTTTCAGAGTCATTGTTGTGCTAGTGGTACAAAAATAATTATCTTTGCAACTTTTTGTCCCTTTCTGAATGACCCACTCCAGCATCAAATGCTTCCAAAAATAGTATTTACTCTGTCAGTGTTTATACTGTTTCAATATGATGTAGCTGATTCTATTTTGTGAAACGTCCCCAGAGACCATAGCTGGTTACATAAATAGCCACTCTGACACAATCTTCATCTGCTCCCTCTCTCTTTAAGCTTCTATGCGGACTTTGGTCCCCTTAACCTGGCCATGTTTTATCGCTTCTGTTGCAAGCTGACAAAGAAGCTCAAGGTAAAGTAAACCGTTGCTTTTCATTGTACTTCCTGGGAGAGAGAATGGGAGGCAAAGCCCAGGTCAATCAATATCTATTTATATGTGCAGTACATAGTCAAAAACAAAGTAGGGTTCTGTTCTTTTGCACACCAAGTAGCAATGCATGTCAACTTTTTTAAAGTAAAATATATAGCCCTAATATGATTTGTAAGTAAAAAGTCATTATTTAATTTAAGAGTTGAAAAGTCCTTATCCATGAGGAATTTACTTTTTGTTTGTCCAGTCACTGTAGGTGCCTGTAATGTCTACATTTAATATTATACATTTGTATGTCAAAATAAATACATTATCACGTGTCAGTTCATACTGTTGGTCTGAATGTCTTTGTACAGTCCATTACGCTGTTAAGGAAGAAGATCATATTTTACACCTGTGGAGATCAGAAGAAACAAGCCAACGCTGCCTACCTAATCGGCTCATATGCAGTAAGTGGTGTACAAACACAAATGGTAGATCTAGCTTGTCAAATGATATCAGCATGTAATACAAGAGGAGCTTGCTGATTGGACATTTTGTATTTTTTAAAGGTAATGAATCTAAACATGATGCCAGAGGATGCCTACAGTCTGCTGGTGTCAAGGAATTCAACATATATTCCATTCAGGTAACAAGTCATTGTTACCGTACTGTATTTATTTCAACGTTTAACTTGGGTTCTCAAGCAGCTAGTAATGACTGCAGCTTGGGCTGCATGGTTATTTGGTTTTTAGTATCACATTGTCATTTGCAATAAAACAAGATTCAAATCAAAGATCCCCAGAGAGTTTAGCCTGGCTTTAGATATATTTCTGCTTTGGATGCAGGCTGCCCAGTGAATGACAAACTACAATCGTTCTCAAGCAAACAAAAACAAGTTTAACAAGCATCACTAATGGATTTTGCATCCATCTTAAAAAAATGATATTAAAAAGCAGCATCTGCTTCTTGGAAATTTAGTTACTTTTAAAATATTGCAGATAGTTTCATGTATTATATGACTTAACTGCAACACGAGAAAAGGTTGAAAGATCACCAGACTTAGAGAGTAGCTCAGTTAATAGTTCTGTGACTATAATGGTGAAATAAAATGAAAGTGTTTTAAGAGATGATACAGAACAAGCCATTAGAATAGCAGGATATGTCCGATAGCACTTCTTATCCTTGCTAGATCATATTTAAAGGGAAATTAAGATCCTAAGTGTGTTGCGCTGATAAAGACTCAGTATATTTTATGTTTCAGAGATGCTTCATTTGGAACCTGCATGTACAATCTGAACATCCTTGATTGCCTTCGTGGTGTTCACAAGGTACATCTTTTTAATATTTATTTACCTTCTCTCTTGCTGTGTCATGCTCACAAGAAATTAACTTCCTCTCAACCATCTACCAGGCTCTGCAGTACGGCTGGCTGGACTTCTCCAACTTTGATGTGGAAGAATATGAGCACTATGAGAGAGCAGAAAATGGAGACCTAAACTGGATAATTCCAGGAAAGTTCCTCGCGTTCAGCGGGCCTCATCCAAAGAGCAAAATAGAAAATGGTAAGTGAAATGTACTTTTTTGAAAAACTACTCCTTTCCTCATTTTGATGCCTCCGAAACTTACTCAAAAAAATGTTTCCCTCTTACCTCAGGGTACCCTTTGCATGCTCCTGAGGCCTACATCCCATACTTCAGAAATCATAACATCACCACTATCATCAGACTCAACAAGAAGATGTATGATGCCAGGCGTTTCACAGAATCTGGCTTTGAGCACCACGATCTGTTCTTTGTGGATGGGAGTACACCGACCGACGCTATCGTCAGGAAGTTCCTCAACATCTGTGAGAACGCAGAAGGAGCCATTGCTGTCCACTGCAAAGGTCAGATTTCTAACCCACATTCACACCGCAAGAAATGCTGTTGATGGGTCAAACTATTGTGGCTGACTGTAGTTGGTGAGAGAGACTTGTATGCTGTTACTCTTGTAGCTGGCAGACTGCTCAGGATCCTGTTTATTGCGCAATTTAATACCGTCCCTCTTTTTCATTTTTAGCTGGTCTGGGCAGGACCGGCACTCTGATTGGCTGTTATATGATGAAACATTACTGCCTGAGTGCTGCAGAGGCCATTGCCTGGATACGGATCTGCCGACCAGGGTCCATCATTGGGCCTCAGCAGAACTTTGTTGAAGAGTAAGTGTTCACCAAAGTAGCATTTTCAAAATGTCACTAATTTCGACTATTGAAGTATTTCCCCCTCATGTTGAATCTCCATGACTAAATAATCAACAATCACTCTTGATTGTTGCTGTTTAAGTTCGGTATATAACATCCGTAGATATTATTTATCAAGAGTTTCAGAAACTCAGCGGCTCTGCTTCTTCAGGACTGTGTAGGTGGGGAGTTAAATTAAACTGTTTATGTTCATTTTGATTGATGTACGGAAATATGCCATTTTTCCAACTGAGCCACGCCCACTTCAAACCAGTGGGAATCTGCTGAGAAATCTTCATAATGCTGATGATGATGAGGGTGGTGGTTTGGCAAGAAGAGTGAGTTAATTTTGTCAGTTTGTTGACATTTTGTACAACAGTAAGCAGAACAGTCTGTGGGCAGAGGGGGATGTTTTCCGGGGGAAGATGCTGAACGAACAAGAGAATGGCAAGACGGCTGTGACCAGGATCCTGTCTGGTGTGGACGACATAACCATCAACGGGAGCAACAAGAACAGGGCATCCAAGAAGGAAGAAATGGACCTGGTGAGTTTTTTAAAAATGGCACTCTTTCCTGTGCTTAAAGTACCTCCGTGAGCATAAAAAAACAAATTGTAATGAACCACAAGGACACAACACTTTGTCTGTTCATAGCTTATTCTTTGTTTTACAGTATAATGATGATGAGGAGGAGAGAAATGGCCTCACACAGGGTGATAAACTGCGAGCCCTAAAGAGCAAGAGGCAGGCCAGATCGTCCTCAGGTTCACTATCGTAAGTATCCAGGTAGCCTCCAAGTCTCATCACGCATCACGCCAACGTGTAGTCGTACTGTAAAATGAGCAACGCCTTCCCTTGTCAGTCTCTTGGATCATAACCTGTTTACAGTAGTGTTTTTCAAATTAAAAGTAGCTTTGATTTGAAAACAATGGATTTCTTAATGACCAGGGAGGGACCTTGTAGGATTTTCTGTTGTATGTCATTTATTATTGCTTGTTTTTCAGGGCAGCCGGCTGACCTTTTTGTGTCAGGTTTTAGGCATGGCTAATCTGTGAGGACTGCTCTCCCTTACAGCTACCATGGCAATCTTATCCTTGTATTGTAATTTATCTATACGCTAAGGAACCAGGCAATCGCCCTGTAATATTTCAATGACTCTGTTTTTGTGTCCTCTTCCGGTTCTTTTCAATAAATGTCATCACGTTCAGATCAATATAAATCATCCCATTTTCATGTATAATCCGTAAATGATGAGGATGAACAATAAATCAAGGAAGAAGTCGGTGAAATGTTAAGAGGCAGAGCGAGTGACAGAGTTGATTGGAGTTATCTGATACACAATCTGTTGAGGTCTGGATTTTGAGAGGCATAAAAGATGTGGTATTTGAAGATGTAATATGAGTTAGTTTTACTGCAGGATTAGTAAATAAATACATTTTACAAACACTAGTACAAGAATGTAAATTGTTAAGGACTACAATGTCCATAGCAATCCATGCCAAAGCTCCGCACTTGAAAATGATCTCATCGGTATTTTACATCCATTATGTTGCATTATGGAACAGATCTCGAGAAAGAGAAACATTAAATGGAATTAAAAGGAACCACACATTTAGTGGCCATTAAAAGTATTTGTGACATGTTGTTGCAAACTTGGTCATTTGGGTTCCTAGTATATTTTTGTGAGGAACAAGCACAAGATTAAAGCTGGACAACTGTAACGTGAGCTCTATGGAAGCATTGTGTTCCAACAGCAGAGGCTGAAGCTGAAGTTGCTCCCTTTGTTCCCTATCTAAATGAATTCCACATCATTTGTGCCCATGTAAATCAAGTCGTTGAAGGTTGGGTGTCAGCATGGCTGAGGATGGTTGACTGGCCTCTGCCAATGTACCCATATGGCTTTGGCTTTTGTTGTCCCATGTCAGGCAGGTGGTAGTGTTCTGCTGCAGCCTCATGGGCACGGTGTGGCCGATGTGTTGCCTGCCGTTCAAAAGATAGCTGAGAGAGGCAGAGAGAAAGAGAGTGGGGGAGAGGAAAAACAGAGAGAGGATGTGAGGTTTTGTATGATGGAGGTAAGTTCACATCACTTCCTTTTTTAGCTGACATCCTCTTCCTGTAGAAATGGTTGCTATGCCAGTGTATGGTATGGCTGATTTTGAAGTTGTTCTTTTTTCTTTTCTTTTTTCTGTCTTTCTTTGGATGACTATGGTGTGAAGTAGATATGTTCATAGTGGACGCATTACAATTATTACACGCCTTTTCATTATCTGCCTGTCATGGACACACTGAGCTGATCTGCTTTGATACCAAGGCTTATCCGAGATATCCTCTGAGTTACAGTAAAGCTTTTAAGTTGAGCCTGCTGTGCTTGTTAACAATGGCACCAATTATTCAACTAATCCCGGTTTCACGTAATATCTGGATTAGTTGATATGTTTTAGTGCTTGGCTTGCACTACTGACTTGGCACAACCTCAAGAAAAAATGTTAGGAAGGGAAACTTGGTCCTCGTTCTGATCTGCAGTAGGTACTTCTTTATTGTTTGGTAAATTGCCTAACTTGCCTGCTCATCCATTTAAACTGTAGTTGTTTTTAGGAAATTGCCAGGAGTGCTTTGGTGTTAGAATGATCTTAGTCTGGGTTATTTTTACGAGTTTAATTAGTAGCTTTAAACAGCATCGTTGGGATGGTAAATTACTCCTGATCCTCATTCTAGTACACGGGATTATAAAACCTCACATGTGAGTTTCTGAGGAGGTAGTGGGATGAAGAAAATGGGTTTTTATCAGTTCTCAGGAGGAAGTTGAGGCAAAAGGGAGATTTGTTCGCACGAGCCATATGCCTTATCAGTGTATGTGTTGCCACACAAATGTCTAACTTCCAGCTGAACTTCACCATCTGGCTCCACTGTTTGTTTTATTATGTAATACTGAAGTGCATGTTCTATTCCAGTGACGATTAGAACGGCGATTTTATGAAAGCGTTTTTTTTTCTGCCTTTTCATGCATGGCAACAGGCATGAAATCTTTGGACATGCACGCATGAACATGCCTCAGTGTTCGATCTATGTTTGTGTCTAACATGTAACTAATGTTGGGCCGGGTTCATTGTCAATTGCCTGTTGTTTTTCCATTGCTTTTGTGACTGGATCAGTGTGTACATACCATCCGAGCTTTGGGTACTCCTTCAGGTCTCTGTCTGTCAGCTTCTTTTTAAATGCTCCGTTTTTCTGGAACACAATTTGATAATGGACGATTAAATATTTTACCATTTTTAGACATGTTCTCATGAACAAAGTATTAGAGCTCGACCGATATATTGGCAGGCTGTTATCAAAGTATCTACCATCTAAGTATATTTGGCATAACTTTCTGTCTAAGTGATTTATAGGCTGCAACTTTAATTTATATTTATCTAAATCATTTCTATTTGTTTGATCCTTTTTTCTTTTCTTTTTTTAAATGTATATACCATAATAAATATTGTACTTAATTCATTCATTTATTTATAGTTTATTACAAAACTTACATTTACTGTTAGTGTCAACTGTAAAATAGCATTCTATACTATATACTTATCATACAATTTTAAATAACTAAATTAAACTAGGTGTCCAAAATGTTTTTTAAAAAAAAGAAAAGAAACTAATCCTATATTATTAGCACTTTTTCTCAAAAATCGGCATCTACTTCAAAATTCCCACATCGGTCGTGTTCTAAGGTTAAAACAAACTGCTAACGCATCAGAGCAAGTGAGGAACAAAAACTTGCTGACTGGCACTGTTGGATGCAAGGCTCTTTGAAAGGTATTCCATGTGATCCAGTCCCAGTGGAAAAGCAGAACATCAGAGGCTTTGTGTCCTGCCCGGACGTCTCTTGTCTCTCCTTCCTTTTTATTTTCCCTTTTTTTTCGTTTGCTCTTGTTGTTGGATTTGTCCTCCTTTCAGATGGCTGGTAGCCATGCTGCTCTCCTCCCTGTGTAGCCTTGCCCTGTGGTGGATTGTGTATGGCTTCCCTTCTTCCATCCTGCATTTCTGTATAGACGGGTTAGGATTTCAATGAGTTCTACTGCCCGTCAGCCCCCAAAAAACCTGTCCTGCCCCCCTTCTGGAGCTCTAACTGAGAATGCTGTAAGTGAGCCCCCAGTCTTTATTTTTTTTAAATTCCCAACCCAAATCTGAAATTTGTTCAAATTTATCCTCTTGTTACTTTATTCTTTCTGCACAGTAAACTTAAAGCTGATGAGCAGAGCCAGTTAAAAAAAAATCTAAAATATCAGAGGCTCCTGTCTTGTCATTGTGACCATTTCCTGTACATAATGATGTCATCCTACTGTTTCCATCATCCTGTCATTTTTAAACATCATGCTTTGCTGGTTATTGTGTTGACTGGAGTACCAACTGTTAAACTGTAACACTGCCAGACAGTTGAGCTTTCTTGATGAAAATGATTACTTTGTGAAAAGGCAAATCCAGTCCCTCTTAAGTTGTTTAGTGCCACCCCCTGGCTCTTTCTGGTACGACTGGGCTTTACTAATCCTACGTGGCTGCTCGGGCTGCAATAATGATCTGTGCACAAGTCTAACACTATCAAGATTTTTTTTTTTAAACCTTCTTGCTCATCTCCATAGTCTTTTTTTTTTTTACTCCTCTGCCTCCACTCTGTCCTGTCACCGTTCCTCAAAGAGCTCTCAAAAAAAGAACGTTTAATCAACATTTTTACTATTATTTTACTTGTGTTTTCACAGACAAGAAGAGAATAAGATTCACACCAGGTCATCATCACAATCCCTAAGGTAAAGTTTGTGTCCACGCTACATGGGCTCTGACATACAACATGACTGAGACTCATTAATGACATTCGTCTCCTCTGCAGCAGGGTCATATTGCAGGCCAGTGTTCAGGGCGTCAACCCCTTGGCTCTGTCCGACCATTCGGACAGCAGGAAGAGGACCAGAACCTCACTGCCAGCCAACGCAGTAGGAGGAAGGTCAGTGGCTGGATTTGACTCTTATTTATGCAATGATAGACCAGATGTATAATCCGGCAGAGCAGTGCAAGAAATGACAGCCAGATGGATATCAGATGCCTTTTGTGTCTTTACTTAAAGGCAATTAAAATGAGGAGACCTAATGATTTGATGCATGAGATCAGTGGCACCCTTTAACCTTCTCTATGAGATTAATGACCTTTCTTAGTAAATAAAGTAACATGATTTAATTTAGAATGTACATGTTGTACAAATTCAATATTTCATCAACATCTGAATCACTTTCTGCACTCGCGCCAGAAACTTTTTCCAAATTATTATAATAAATCTAGAAATTGTATATTTTAGATAATCTAACCATTGGAACCGGGTTAGAACAGTGTTTTGAATGTTTGTTAGATTTATCTTGGACATTTCAGCTGTGTCTCACTTAGTCTTCATCAATAAATGGAGTTTGCTCAGTTGTCACGGAGGTGGCTGAGGTGTCATGTGACCCGAGTGTGGAACTTTGGTCACGTGATAACAAGTAGTCGTATTAAAAGGAGGGAAGTTGTAACTATAATAACTGAGATGCGGTCAATCATGAGCTCAGATTATTTTGTCAAATCTAACAGAATGAACCAATTATCAAGCCCGAGACTTTAAATGTTGCATATTACCCATTGATTTAATTACCCAGGATTGTGCTGTGTTAATATTTAATGCTTTAAATTCTGTTTTGATGTTTTATGTGAAGTCGACACACAGTTGAAAAGCAACCAAGAGGCTATAGCCACTCGTGGGCCCTTGTGGAGTAAATTAACAGCTTCCCTTCTCTCTGCCAGCTCCCTGTGCCACACCAGACTGGTCAGGTCCCTAGGCAACTTGAATGTAGTGGCTGGCGACAGGGACCCAATGGGTTGGGAGCCATGTGGCAGCCATAGAGACACAGCCAGTGCCACAGCCAACACAGGCACTCTCATCAACTTAAACATGGCACAGGTCCACCTGCAGGCAAGCTCTCTCAAACCCACTCTGGGCCACAAACAGAAACTCATTTTTTGATGTTCAGTTTTCTGTCCTCTATGCTGTCCAAACAGGGAAAGTCGTATGCAAATAGTTTCTCCCCAGTTTTGGCAGCCATAGGATGATCAGATTTCTGTTAAAGATCCTTTCACTGGTGCCTGTGTAAATCCAGAGGCTCAGCACTCTCTCTCTTCCTCCTCTTACTGCTCATAATAACTTAATGTACTCGGGCTGCGATGCATCAACAGTGATTACATGGTTTTAAACCAAATCAAAGTTGTGGTTTATCTACAAATGATTTTTAATCCAATGTTTTATGTAGTTAGATCAAAATGGTTAAAAGTGACATCTTGATTGACTCGTGCTCATTTCTGAAAGTTGAGATTTGGAGTTTTTCATATGTATTGCTATTTTCCAGTTTAATACTTAAGTACTGTAACTGTTCTATTAGTTTTAAGATGTATTCTTGCTAGAGTTACATCTTTCATCCAACATGCTTAATTTCAATTATAGTTAACTAAACTGGTTTATACCATGATGGTGCAACCCAGTCGGTTCTTCTTTACTCAGCTGTTGCACTAACTTTATGTTCAGCCTGACATTGCGCAGGTCTTAACATTTAGTAAATCTGACCCTGCGTATGTACCACTGTCAGGTTGCCAAATGAAACTCCACCTGCTGCTTCTTTCAAAAGCTTTCCTTGCATGTTCACTGAGAACAGCAGGTTTCCTACTATGACTGGCTATAGCTTCTCTGGACTCTGCTGCTCAGTGCGTCTTCTGCCTCTGGCCTGTTATGCCCTCTCCTGTATTCATGTTTGCTGTTGATAATCTTTGATGTTTATCTTTATTATTTCTTCCTCTTTGTTACACACAACAGGCACACTGTCTCCAGAGGACGTAAAGCTCGTAGTTCTTTGCAATCTATTCGATTTTCCAGGCTATGGTATCTATCTCTTCAATTTCTGATCAGTGTACATTTTTTAAATTGAATCAATGAAATAAATGTCGACAGATTTAATTGAAACTTATCAATTAAATCTGTCCCTCTAACGCTGACATTTGTTTTTGTTATAGTCATTCCATACCCAAAGCTAGAGCGCCTCTACTTCGGTGAGCCGGCAGATCTGGGAATCCAAGTTCTATACAGCTGTACCATTGATTGAGGAAAAAGGTTGGACCACACTTTAGCCAACTTGATGCGACATGTAAATCATTTTATAGATTTGTTTTATTACAAGTTATTTTACCCGTAATGCACTTTTGGTTTTATATTTTTAACAAAGCATCATGAAACACATTTTTAATCATTGCCTGGTTGTTCCTACTTATTGACGCATGCTGTAGCAAACTGTCATGTGAATTTAAGAAATATCCTCAAATGAGCACTGTGCAGCAAATATTCTGGTTTATGATGAGATTCACATTTAAGATTTGGCCAGGAGTTTGACAACCTGCTCTTGGCCCCTTCATGACACAAGGCTGTTTGCCTTGCATGTAGTTTAAACAATACTGTGCTCATCTGTACCTCCATTCAATATCTGGCTCACCATTTACCTACTGTATTTCAAGACTGTAAATATGTCAACATTTGATATACTCAGTTTGTATTTTTTAAATATTTTGTACTATGTCATGCTGGTCCTAACTGGGCTTTGTCCAACTCATGTTCATTGAAGCACAGAATCAGATTTTTACATATCTGGCTTTTAGTCTTTGTACAATGTGCTTAATATACCAAGATGAAATAAACAGTTTCAAGTTGACAGTTCAAGTGTTTTTAACTAAACCATTGGTATTTATGCCAAATCACAGTATCATTGCTGAAAACAGAGGTCCATATACCCAAACTACACACATTTCCTACTTGTTCTGTTCAAATGGTCCCAGTGTTGCCTTCTAAAATAAAAGTACAGCTCAAAGATAAAACTTGCAAAAGCATTTATTCTCCAAATGCTGAACAGTGCCTTCTGTGCAATAGAACAAAAATAAATCAAGTACAATAAAACCCCAAACCTTAAGAACAGCAGAAATAATAAAGTGTTTTTTGTTTTGTATTTTTAGCAAGTGTCAAGTGCAACCAATATTCCCCCAGGAGAAGTGAATTCAGTTATCTTCCTGCAGATAGTGCTGGAAAGTCTTCTGGGTCATCCGGGTTGGGGGCTAGATCCTCCTCCTTAGATAACAGATATTGGAAAAATTAATTAAATGTTATACAAGACTCAAAATGATCAGTTCCAAATATTCTGGTTGTTTGTAGTTTGACAATTTTCTCATTTGATCTCTGCAAGTGGTGAGCACATTGATGTAGGCTGTCCAGTATAGAAAGTCACGGTCAAACAAATTCAAATCCTTATGAAAGATTAGCCAAAGCGAAAATACAGATAAGTGAGCATCTGTGTATAAAGGTTCAGGTATTTAAAGCCGTGCTACACACTGAGTCAAGAACATACCCTCTCCAATATGAGTTTGGCTCTCTCTGGGAGACTCGCTGGGCCACCTCGCGCTAGGCCACCTCGCACTGGGCCACCTCGCACTCCCCTTCCCCGACCCCCACGACTGGGGCGTCCGAGGCTCCCAAAATTGATGTCCAGAAGGGAGGTGATGTCATTCACAGACCTACGGAGGAAGTGGCTTTCATCCTCCACTTCTTCCAGGGTCCCCTCCTTTGCAATCTGAAGCATGAAGGCAAACGCTAAATAAAGTCAGAGTGGATGACTGGTCCAAACTTCTCATTGTGCCTTTACATTGTTAGACACCATCACAGTAGAGACAACCTCAGCACCCTTTGCCTGCTTAAGGGACTTATGTTACAGTGGAACGTTACTGCAACATGATGCTTACAACATTGCTTAAGCAGTCTACAAGCAAACCGTTATCATGGCTCCACTGTCATCAGCGCTTTACAGTCTCACCTCCACATGCTTTGACTGATGGATGACCTTGGCTTTGGAAGGAATCTTGTCCTCTCCTTTGCGGATATTAAACTCTGGCTTGGGACGACTCGTCTCCTGGAGGGCCTTCCACTCGTCCAGGGTCATCTCCATGGCAACCTGGACCATCATCTCTCCGTCCTCGTCTTCCAATGCTCTGTAATTGGGGACTGCTACATAAGTCAGTCCACTTTAGTTTGTCATTTTGACACCTTCAAATAGAGATTCTTATCGTTTCTGATGAAGACACACTTGTGACCACAGGACATTTTATTTCACCGGCATATTGATGAGCCAGGGGACGTGTTAAATGAATCATTGCAAAAAAGTTATTTGGAAACATTGTTACAACCTGATCATGACAACCAACATGTAGCCACAAAACAAATATGAAGACTACAGATTTTACCTAAACAATGTTATGCAAATTCAGCTTCACTTTATTAAGCAACTTAATGTGAAAAAGTTCATAAGTAACAAATGTGATGATGAAGTCTGCGTATCATTCTAGTGTTCGATTAGCAAAATACAAAGAAACTTTGTTCCAACCCACAATTACTTCCTTTAATCAATTTATAGAGATGAACCAAACACAACAGGCATGATATTGTGTAAACTAATGTTGCCCCCATTTTGGTTATTTTAATAGTTACAAGTTTAAACTAGTAAACTGTCCGTTGATCCAGGTGATGTGGCACTCATGTCATTCATAAGGAAGATGATTATTTGAGAGTCACTCACCGATTCACTTCCTCTGCAGGTATTTGGCGCTCCTCATATTTGACTGGAGCGTCGGAGGTCACCTCCATTAATTCACTTCTCAAAAGAGACAACAAACATAAACACGTCTCTATTGGCCCCCCCAAGACTGAAAGTTATTATACATGTCAATGAAATTTCACTTACCCTGCAGCGTCTTCGACACTGCCCCAGTTCCAGGGTCCTCTGCCTCCTCGCTTTTCCTCAGGAGAGATACCTCTGCAATGGATGTAAAGAAAAGTTATCAAAACATGAGAGAAAAAAACAAGAATTTTTAAGCTGGACCACTACACAAACAAAACGGCTTACGTTCCACTGTGTCGATCATACCCTCTCTTGCCCCTCAGGTTGAAGTCTTCAGAGATCCTCGAGTATCCTCCTCCACCTCTTGCTTCTCTTCTACCTCTGAACCCCCCTCGGCCCCCGAGGTCAGAGTCTGTGTTATAGTAAGGCCTGGGGATCAAGCAAAAATAAAACTCAAAATGACTATTGTATGCATCAACACTACTTGGTAAAGGGAAAATGGGGATACAATTCCCTACATGCACTAAGAAATGACTAGATTTGTGGGTGAAGAGAGTACAAATAAAACATTTTACACTAAACATAATTTGTACAAATTGTTATCAGCGGTGGTCCTGTATAAACAGAATACAGCAAGCGTAACCGATATAGAGAGTAAAGTTTTAGCCTCAGCTTGAGAACACTACTTTGGAATGGAAAAGTCCTGTGGGTACTCCTCTTGGTTTGCCCTGCGCTCCCCAAAAGCAGCCCTCTTTGTGCTCCTCTGGGCCTCCCCTCTGACATCGCAGCTCTCAGGTCCAGGACGTTGCTGCTGTTGCTGCTGCTGCTGTTGCCGGACTAAGGACAGAAAGTGAGATAATCAAGAGTCGTCTTCTCACGTTTCTTCTTTGTTTTCACTTTATATGAAAATCTTAAATTGTTGAAGCAAAGGGAACCACTAACCTATAAATTCCACATATTACAGTCTATAATACCACATACAATGTTTGTTTGAATCTTCCAGTGATTAGCTCAGATTATAAAAACACTTGCCAAACTATTGCTTACACCTTAATTAAACCTCCAGCCTACAAAAAGGAAAGAAGGGTCTGATAAACAAATTATGCATAAATAAAAATAAAAAACTCAATAGTCCAGTTAAAACTGAAAAATAAAAAGAGGGAATAAGTGCACTTAACAAGATGTTTTAAAACTAAAATCAGTAGATGGCAGGTAGATAACAGGTGGTAAGCATAGCCTGTATAAAAGTGGGTAGAAAGTTAAACCCACCCTGACAGCATGAACATGTGCTCAGCGGTCTTGCTTACTTTGCACCATCAGCAGCTGACTAAGCCAAGCAAACTGGCCAGTCTAGGCTGGAAATAGTCGCAGCTGCCACAATAGTTTGGATTTGGGATGTTTAACGCTTGTGCAGCCAAGCGGTTAGCTGACCTGGAGTGGGGTCTTGACCATCCGGCGCAATGGGGACGCGTCTGTCCTTCTGGGACTCCTTATTACCAGGTTTCTTCGGCTTGCTTTTCTTTTCCTCGCCATCCTTCTTTTTCTTTTTCGCCTTCTCTACTTCTGCTTTATTGATTACATCGAAAGGGTCAGCATCGTCATCCAAAAGATCGCCATACCTGTTCGCCACAGCGCACCCATAGGCGTCCGGGAGCATTTTAGCCTGTGTATGATGAGAAAAAGGCAGAGTTCAAAAAGCTGATTCCATCCTCAAGATGATCACATATCTTGCAAATACCTAACAGCAAAAAATACAACTGAAGAAACGACCGCTTCGTACCCAGCTATAACAGAACCGAGCTGCGGACGGTACTTTGCTGGATCAGTGAACATTTAACAAATGCCCGCAGCAGTTTGTCGACACATTTAAATGATTGCACGTGTGATTGCACAAGCGAGACCACGCCCCTGTGCTCACCTATTGGCTATTCACTCATCAATATTGATTGCATGGATTTGGCTCAAAACCTCTGCTTAGTCAGGTCCTGCTGCTCAAATTAACACAGTAACTAACTAAAGTCAAAGGGTAAATTATACATTAGAACAGTGGTTCTTAACCTTATTGGAGGTACTGAATTCTGCAAGCTTCATCAGTGCATTCACCGAACCCTTCGTAATTGGAAAGATTAAATATGATTTCTTCAAAACATAGGTATATATTTTATTAGTGCACACAATGAACCATGCATCAGTTGCACACAAAATCACTGTGTTCAAAGAACAAAACCAACAAAACATGAATTTCACACAAAAACATAACTCAATGAATATTTACTGCAACTCAATGTGACTTTTGCTGTTGCCTTTCAGATACAAGTTCAGAAATGCGCGGCTTCACCTTGGCAAGTGCCACTCATATCATTTTCGCAACAAAGTCTGTTCCTTTTCTTAGTTTTGATGTCTACCATCCTCGAAAAGGATTGCTCGCAAAGATACGTTGTAACAAACGGTATGAGTATCTCAAGGGCTTTCTTAGCGATAAGAGGGTATGATACGATTTGGTGACACCAAAACGTTGAGAGCATTGTTGTTCTGAAGAGTTGCTGTTGAAGCTGGCTCTGCTGAAGTTCAATGATTTCGTCGAGGTATTCATCGTTGACATCTGCTGTCGCAACACTAAACGTGAACGGCTGTCTCACCCATGCTGGATATGACTCTCTGGTGGGGAAGTATCCGTCGAGAGACTTTGCGAGCTCACCTAAGTGCATGGCAATTGCTTGCTTCAGCTCCCCAGGTACAGAAATGTCTCCAATTCCAGACACGTCTTCGATCTTACTCACACAGTCGTCCAGCAGGGCAAAGTTTGCGAAGTTATCATTCTCTGTTTGTCGTTTCCATAAAGGTAGCTTTTTTATAAACGACTTCAGGTTTTCTTCTGCTTCGATGATGTTCACTCCGCCGCCCTGCATCTGTTGATTGAGATGATTGAGAGCATCGAAGATATCAGCCATGTAAGCCAAAATGAGAATGAACTCAAAATTTTTAAAGCAATCTGCGTGACAATGTTGGTACTCTCGCAAAAACAGGGCTAATTCCACACGCATGGCAAAAACACGATTCATCACCTTTCCCCGGGATAACCACCGAACATTAGAATGGTGCAGAAGTACCTCGAATTCAGAGCCCATTTCCTTACACAGCTCTTTGAAGATGCGGTGCTTCATGGCACTATTTTGCACGTAGTTCACACACTACAATTTTCAATACTTCTGCCAGTTTTGGAGGCAAGGTTTTTGTTTCCAACGCATGCCTGTGCAGAACACAGTGCGTAACGATGATGTGTGGTGCATCGGATTTCACCAGCGCTCCAAAACCAGAGTGTCGTCCCAGCATGGCTGGAGCTCCGTCCGAACAAACTGCAGAAACCATATTCCACGAAAGATCGTTGTCCCTGAAGAAGTCATCCACGAGTTTCTTCACATCGACTGCCTTGGTTGTTGTTGTAAGAGGCTTACAAAATAAAAAATCTTCCTTTATCACGTCGTCTTTCACATAGCGCATGAATACAAGCTGGCTTAGATTGGAACTGAATATTTGTAATCTAACACGGCGAAGAAAAATTGTGTGTTGCCAAAAAACGGCCCGACATTGCTAAAGTGAACCGGGCTATACTGTGTGTGTCTTGACCCCATCCGAACCCCTGAGAGTGACTCAACGAACCCCTGGGGTTCGATCGAACCCAGCTTAAGAACCACTGCATTAAATGGACAAATAAATACACAACATTCAATGTTAAAGATAAACCTTTTATTTTATTTTGAAGTTATAGCCAAATTAATAACACAAGCACATTTCAAGCTGACGTTATACAAGATCTTGAAATATTTTCTTTCCTGTAAAAACTACAAAATGTTAACCCTAATAAATAAAGAACACTAGTTAAGCATAAGAATACTATAGAGTATTATGAGGATATCACTCACATCTTAATGCCTTTTGTTTATGGTAGGCCTACAGCTTGCACTAAACTGTGTAAATCTGTGCAAACTACCAAATCATTCAGGAACTGCATCTCTGTATAAATACTAAGTGAAAGGCTTCTATACTATACTTTGCTTCAGACAAAACTTATTTATATGTATATGAATTTCCACTATGGATAAAAAGATAAATGACCATCCAACTGATATTAATAAAACAACCTTATGAATGTACATGTAATACTCAGATCCATGTATTCTAGCAATACAATTAGATCAACAAACCTCAAACCTGATTAAGCTGTGTCACTTTCACTAGCAGGACGAGCCTCGATATATTTTACATGACATTTAGCCCCATCTAGTGGTCAGAGTAGAACGTACAAGTCAATGGTGTCAAGGTACAAGGGGGTTGGGGTACTTCATTCAAATTTAAATTCAAATAATTGTGTCAGTATTGATACATGTCAGGAAATACTACAAAGAGTGTAGTGTATGGGCTCCAATAGATGAGGTCTTACAGGCAGGTTCCATTACACTTGTATGGTTGAATATAATCTAAGTGCTTGTGTTTTAAATAGACATTGTACAGGGCAGTAGGATATATTTGGATTGCCTTTTTGAAGATAATGAGTGAAAGACAGGCCGACAGCAATGGGACAGGCACATAAAGCCAAACAGCACCACATTGAATAAGAACAGCTCATAGGACACTATTCCTCTCCACTTTATTTCAGTTAAATAGCCTACTATATGGGCACGTTTTCTCAGTTGTTACCTCTATGTTAAAATTAAACTCATTTTGGATGTAGTATCTCAAAACAGTGAACCAAAAAGTGACTGTATCATAAATTCAATTCTTGATGTTCTGATTTCCAGCACCTGCTGTGGAGAGATAGACTTTACTTCCATATTATGCAACACCACATTGAGAAAAGGTGTTGTTAAATTGTATTTTTTTCTAAATTTAACACACAAACATTTTCAAATAACTTTACGTTTCTGTTTCTTCTTCTCATACAGTACACCCTTTGTTCAAGTATTTCCGCCCTAAATTTATTACGTAACTTTGGCGCCTCTGGGCCACCGTTTCCTATCCCTTTAAATTGAGCAAAAATGTAATAACATAAACAGACTCCTCAGCGCGGGAAAGAGCCATCTGCTCCTCCGCTATGTAAAATTAACCGCCCTTCACTCTCATTGGCTCCGTCACGGCACAACGTGAGCTCCGCCCGTCAGGATTGGCCAATACTGATGTCAGCGTGCAAAAGCGCGCGTCAAGTGTTTAAATCTCATTGGATAAAAACGTCTCGACCAATCCTTGCACTCGGAGAGCTCCCTGTTCTTCCTGTTGGCTCGTGGGCTTGTAAGGTTGATCTATGTGGCTGCTGCCATTGGTTACTTCTGACATGTGGGATCCGATCCCTGCAGCCGATTGGTCAGTCAACTGCTCAGGCGCGATTTTGCAACGCGGGACAACGCTCCTGTGGGCGCACACAGGTCAGTTCAGACGACCCGCTGCGGCAAGAAGGAAACTTATTATCATCTTCATATCCAACTGTATATTTCGCGATGCTTTGTAGCGAACAACGGATCCGAGATTTTTCTATTCCTCTCTGGAAATGAAGGACATATTCACTCCAGATTGAAAAGGCGATCCATGTATGACTTTCACTCATTCATTTTTTTAAACTCATCAATTAGAGTTACAACTTATACTGTATTTTCTTGCTTTTACCGGAGTTTTGACACGTACGATGGCCGATAACAAACACCCGCACGTTATTTACTGCAACGACTCGCCTAAAAGAGTTTTGGTGTCCGTTATTAAGACCACACCGATCAAACCCAGGAAAGCGGAGGCCCTGACGCCGACAAGTCCCGGTTTTAGCGACTTCATGGTCTACCCGTGGAAATGGGGGGAGAACGCCCACAATGTGACCCTGAGCCCGGGCTCAGTGAGCGGGGCTTCGTCACCGACCGGAGCCCAGACTACCAGGGAAGTGGACACGGAGCCTACACCTGAACAGATCAGGGTATGTTCAAGTTATTTTAAGCGGAATGTTACTGAGGACAACGTGAAGCATGGCACATGATGTTGCACAGACTGAAGAGTAGTTAAATTCTGTAACCTAATTATGGTAACATGATACAGGCTGTTGACAACACTGTAATAGCCTACAGTATTTATAAGTTATAACAGCACTTAAAATATGTAACTATTTGTATTAACTGCAGTTTTGGGAAGAAGAGAGTACATGCATAATGATATTGACATCTTGTTTAAGACACAAACTGAGCCATTACCGGAGATAAGTAGAGTCTAGAGGTAGATAACTGCTCATTACTACTTAAAAAGGCGAAATTGTGTATGGAGTCAGCCTTAATATGGCCGGGGTTGAGTCATTTAATAAATCGCCCGCGCATTAGGGTGTGACATGGTGGATTTTAAACCCCAGTTACTTCCTGATTCTGGAGCAGCTGCTCATACATGACGTTTAGTCGCGCGCCAAAAATGTAACCGGATGTGAATTCATTATAATGAACAAACGTGCGTCTTGCTACAATGTAACGTAAGCTCAGCTAGGGAAATTGATATGATGTTGCATTGTATGTAATACAAAAAGTTGGTAAAACTGCAGTGTGCTGAATATTTCTTTATAATAACAAATACATATATGTAATAAAAGTATTATACAACATAATGTGCCACTTCAAAGTACACTTTCTGAATTTGATTCCTAAGTTTTAAATGTATTAAATCATAAAAGTATGAACATGTTTGTGTACTCAATCTGCCAAGTTATGCTCTGTTTAAGCCAATATAACAATTCTGTGTATTCTCGTTGTCAGGATGGCATTCGCAGAGGGCGTCCACGGGCTGACACTGTCCGGGAGCTCATAAACGAGGGGGAGACTTCAGCCAGCCGTATTCGTTGTAACATCTGCAACCGAGTGTTTCCCAGAGAGAAGTCTCTGCAGGCTCACAAGAGGACACACACAGGTGAGACAGACAGGAAGAAGGGTCCAGTGAATATTAGCGTTATATATATATTATAAGGCTACTGTTCAAAAAGAAAGGTGCCTGGGACGTACTGTGATTCCGTACTGCCCTTTCTGACACATGTCTAAACAGATGCTACACTAACATGCTGGGACAGGACTGAGCACAGTGATACTTGCTCTGTGAAAGTAGAAAATAATTGACCTCCCAGCACCAATGATTAGGTGTAATAGTTTGACTGAACTGTAAAGCAAATGATGATGCTGTTGCTTTAACAACATCCCTATTTTCCCCCCAGGAGAGAGGCCCTACCTGTGTGACTACCCAAACTGTGGGAAGGCGTTTGTGCAGAGTGGTCAGCTGAAGACGCACCAGCGGCTGCACACTGGGGAAAAACCCTTTGTCTGCTCGGATAAAGGTGGGTTTGTGGATTTTTAGAAAAGACCATTCTATTAAGCTGCAGAGTTTTATTATTAAAGTCACATTGTTCTGCCAAACAACAAGGTCAAAGTTTTGGGACCTTTTACTTTTAGATACTTTTAGGGACTTTCCAATGGCATGAAATGTGTCTCAGTTAGTGACTGACTGGAGCATTAACTGGCTGAGATATATTTGAAGCACTCGGAAAGTACCTGATAAACACAAACCTTAGACAAGACTACCAGAATTTACATGGTTAACAACAACAATAAGATGTATCCACTGTTATTACGTTACTTTTAAAAGAATACTGATGCAGTCTTTTCATACCAGTAGTAATTGGGGTGTTCATTTTTATGACGATAACCGTGATATTGATATCATGTAAATAATACACAGTATTGCGTAAATAATCCTGCGCCTCTTAAATCATTTTCGTTTCTTTTGTGGTTACAGACACTTAATGTAATTAATTTGTCAAGAGACAAAATGCACAATAAACAAATATAAAAGATATTATTTTAAATTGTCTAGAAATCGTGACTTGTTTTGGCCTCGATAATCGTGTAGTGAAAAAATCTAATATTGTGACAGCCCCACATGTAGTAAACCACAAAAGGTCATGCATTACACATTAACTTAACACATTGCCTTTAATGGCTAACAGTATTCATGTATACCTGTTGATCTCTGCAGGATGTGGCAATCGGTTCACACATGCCAACCGTCACTGTCCCAAGCATCCTTTCTCCCGTCTGAAGAGAGAGGAACCAAAGGAGGGCCAGGGGAAATCTCAGTCTGTGGATAACAAGGCTGTGGCAGAGTGGCTGGCAAAGTAAGTGAATACACAAGACTGTGCAGAGATGAACGGTTTTGTATCAGGAGCTGCAGTTTTATAAAAGCATTTACAGCAACTGCTATTGTGCATTTATTGGAAGTTTCTGCGTACATTGTATGTTAATATTTTATTCTCTGTTCTTGCAGGTACTGGCGAACCCGTGAGGAGCGTGCCCCCACAACCACCAAGGGGAAGCCACAGGGTAAGGCAAGAGCAGAAGACCAGGAGCAGCAGGATCCCATGGAGTTTCTCCAGTCCGATGAAGAGAACGGGGAAGAGGAAGAGTCAGCAGAGGAAGAGAAGGGCACCCAGGGAGGAGCCGCCAAGCGTCGGCTCCAGGAGCAAAGAGAGCGTCTCCACGGTGCTCTGGCACTCATTGACCTGGCCAACAACCTGTCTGCCTGAACACCCCCCACCCACTTCCTGATCCTTGACATTCCCTGTCCCTCATATCTCCATACCCAAACCCGCCTTCCTGCAGTATGTGCTGTGGCTAGAAAGTGTTGAGAAATGCAGATCAATGACTAGTTTAGTTCATTCCATCAAGTTGTGACATCAGACTTTGAGAAAGAGCTGAATTGGCCTGAGGTCAGTGTTATGCACAGCATCATCTTTACCCCTCACAGCACCAGGAAGGCACAAGCTAAAGCACCTTATTCAGCTTCCATTGTATCCTTTTAGGCTGCTATAATTGTAGATTTGACTATATGAAGAATGTCTTTCTTGCTCCTGTCTTCTAAAGGCAAAGTAAGAGTACCTATTATGTTTTTTTATTTGTTTTGTTTGCACTTTGATGGTAACGAGTTTGTTGAGTGTATTGTGAGTGTAACCGAGTGTGTATGACTGATGTATATATGGAGTAAGCTCAGATGGACAGAATGATACAGGGTATGGTCAAACATAGGAAATGTTAAGTTGCATTCAAACTGTCAGATGGCCTCTCATCATGCTCCCAGGTTTCATCTCTAGCATTGTAAGCACAATTTCTCTCCCACTGGCTACAGCAGTGGTGGTAGAAATGCACCGAGAAACATTCAGATAGTTTAAGCTTCACCTATACGGCACAATGTGCGTTGGTGGACTAAAGGAGACAAACCAAGCCTGGGGAGCTGGATCAGTCTGGCATGTAACGTGGTCATTTTTATATGCGAATGAGAGGTGATCATTGCAAGCCTAATCCAGAAGTCAAACATCCACACTTTGACAGTTTCACCACTTCATCATGATATACACATAATTGACATACAGCGAATTACATTACCAGAGGCACACAGAAAATGTTCACCTGGAGCTGACCATGCTGTACTTATATAATTAAGTAATTTCAATATTTAAAGGACCAGTGTACCTTTAATGACATGCCATATTTCCATTTTAACAGCTGTTTTTCTGAAAGATACAGGAAATGTGTGAAGAACCTGTAGAACTAAAGTTTTCCAACCAGACGGGAGATATTTTACTATTATGTCGGTCGCCTTTTATATTAAAGGGTGCCAGACCACTTACGATACAAACATTTAAATTATGATATATTTATTTCACCATATTTTTATACCGGCTAACATTTCTGTTTAACTTTTGATAGCCCTGGAATCTTTTGAAATATTCAGACACCAGCAAAAAAAATAAAAATCAGCCAAGTTTTAAAAACATGTTAAATCCATTAAGAATATTTAGCATACATTTTGACACCACATTGATTTTTATTTCGCATTTACACTCCTTATTAAGTCTGGGATTAAGCTTGCAATGCACTGAAGATTAGATTTGTCGTACGTGTCCAAGAAAATGGCACCTGTTTTTGACGAACTGGTTTTTGTAGTGCTGGGTGTTTTTATTTTATTTTTTAAGCAACACTACATCCTTCAACACTATGAAGCCTCTCATAACTGCCCTGTCAATAACCTGTCACTCTAGCTGTGATGTTTGAATCTGTTTGATTAAAAAGATGACCCTTGTGGAGTTATGGTGAAACTGGAAGGCAAGTGAATTGTTGATAATCAAAGCACCAAATGATTTATTTTTTACCCAATTATAGTATATTTTGAAACATTTCTAACCCTTAGTCTATTTTGTGGTTTGAGAAGATTATGGCATTTAATATATACACATTGTGTTTGTTAGAATATTGAGTGTGCACAATTTACGGAGAGCTTTGAACTTTAAGCTTCTCCCCTAACATCCTCCGACAGTTTTCATGTTTTTGACATGTATATAGAGTGATCGTGCTTGCTTGGTAGACATTTTATTACACATTTTAAAAAGGTAAGATTTCTCTGACAGGCTGTCCACACTGTTCTATAATTGTTGGTTTTCAATAAATGTTCACTGTACCTGACCCAGAATGTATGTGAACTTTTTTGTGAACAATTTATTCAGTCATGATTTAGTAGTGTAACTAACAAGATAGCACCAATAATATATCCATGGAAATCAATTTATTTATTTTTTAATAAAAAAATAACTGCAGAAGCAAGCTCCAATATGGAGCAGAACAATGCCACCAGAATGCTAAAATATCGTCCATTTAGTTTGCAGTGTACTTCCCTGTTGAATCTTGTGTGATGTGAATCTTCAGCTCTTGGGCTCCCTTAGCGTTACTTCCAGGTGATTTTTGGTTAAAAGTGAGATATGAGTACACCAGTCCACCTGACATACTGCAAAACAAAAGATAAAAGCAATTAATTGTCATGATGTGGAAAGCCATTGTTGCTACCACTTAGCTGTTACTGACTAACAACGTGTACCAAGACTAAGCTTTAGTTCAAAGGAGCCTTTTATAACAAAAAGTCATTGATAACACTCAAACTAATCTTATTTATCTGTGAATCCCTGAGTTTGTACAGCCGTGCTTTGCTCTGGATTGGAATTAAATATATATATAAAACACAAAATGTAAATATACTATATGAGTAAATGTTGTGGCCTCCTTTGTTTGATCATTTGGTCACATCAAACTCTTCTGACTATTTTCAGTTGTAGTCAGGTACAGTTATTAACGGGATTTAACAAAATATGTTACACACAAACTGCAATTATAAAAACAGAATACAAATAAAACTGGAATGTAAAATATATTCTTTACAGTAATAGCGTTTTTTGTTTTAATACTTTTTAGAGGTTTGATGGAGAAAATTGCAGTAATTAGCAACATGTGATTAGAGAAATGTCTGAAGAAATCTAATAAATTGTGCATTTTATCTTGTGACATCTTGTGACATCTCATGACCCTGAGCCCCAGGTTGATGAAAGATATGTGCAGACAACAATCCTGTATTCCAATTTCCAATTTGAAAGACTCCAAATATTTCCTCCTGTCAATCTTTTTTCAAAGCAGATTGCCAGAAAGAAATCTTAAACTCTTACCAAATGCTGAGGCCGAGGAAGTTGGTCCAAGAGAACAGGTAGTCTCCACCCACAAAGATGCCAATATAGGCAACTGCAATATTCTTAAGAAAATGTCAATATTTATGCAAGTTAGTGATGATCTTGTTAGCAGATGGACGGGTCAGAAATGTGAAACACAAAGGTAGTTAACTGGTACAAGAAAGTTGTTTTCTGTTCTGTATGGTTTTCTGCCTGTTACTGAGCAGAATATTTCAAAACCGTGAGTGGAAAGTTAAACCATCGCTATCGGCTGAAGAACAAGTAACTACTTTTTGGTGCAAATTTAGATGCAAAGTTCTCAACATTGCAAGACAGGCCATTTTGAACATGTTCACTGTTTTATGACTGTTTAACACTATGTATAGTGTGATGGGGCATCGAGAGCCACATGCAGGTTAGAACTTTAAGCCTTTTCTATTATTAAAATAATGAATTTGTAGGGTCGGGCAACTTTGGTGGAGATAGGCACTGTCTGTGCTTTCTAGACAAATTATTTTATTCTTATAAGTGTGTTCTTACCTTTATTGCCCCCACTACTGTCGTAGTCAGTGCTGAGTTATAGTAGCTGCACAGGACTATGGAATACATCAGCACAAACCTGAAACAAAAAGAGAACGAGTCTTACAAAACTGTGTAGCTGAGGCAGTAATGTAAGAGCTATGGAAGTAGGATATTTATATATCGGTTTGTTGTTGGAGTTGCCACAAAAGGTTTGACATTAATTGAGCAATTTAAACTCAAACATACCCCATGATGCAGGACATGAGGAAACACAAAATGAAAGTGGATTCAACCCAGTCCTCAAATGTGACTGCCTGTGGATCGAAACATACAAGGTGGTCAGACAGGAAAAGAGCATACTGTTTTGGGCAAAAAATATACACTGATTCACAGTTACTGTATGTACCTCGTGTAAATCTCCAGTAAACGCACTTGCCAAGAGAGTGGGGATGACGATGATTAGTGAATTGTAGTATAAGACACCATACTTCCCGAGGCCCTGAAAAAAAAGAGGAAAATATTAAATATAATAAAATTCCATTACCTTTACTGCACGTTAGATAGTTAATAATTCTTCACGTTTTATCATGATAGCAAAACAAAAGTGTGTTTTAAAAACATGTGGTTAAGAGGGTTGGTGTGATCCTGGTGGGTTCAAGATCCTGTTTACTTAAAGGGTGGATGAATGGATGAGTTACAATACTTAAGGTAAAAATCTAATGTGCAACTTTCTCTCCAATGTTTTGATACAATACCATTTATTGTTCAGCAAAGATCATAGACGTACAATACACACCACACCCACACAGACATTAAGCTGTTGTGAAACTACCAGTAAAGTACAGTACACATAGTATCTACTTATTTCTACCTCAGTGCCAAGTTTCTTCTTGGTGTACACACCACTGGCAGCAGTCAAGGCATCATTGAGCAGGATGAAAGTATAGCCCTCTACATCGAAGGCCAGGTCAGAACTAGAGGAGAGCAAAAGATGGAGAGAAAGCATTTCTTAAGTGATCTATAAACAATTCCAATTAAATTAAATTAATTCCCATTAAAAAAGAATCCATACCTTGCAGCAACAATGGCACCAAACACTATGGTTACAACACTGTACACAAGGCGTTTTGGAAAGGTTTTTCTGAAAGAAAGTAACAGATTAAACCCAAAATGTCTTGTTTGATTCTGCTGATAAACTGAATTTAAACATCTCCATGTATTGCCTCATACATAACGTGCAGTACTTTCAGACCAGTTGAAAATCAGAGAGATATGTCTTACTTTAGTACATATACTTCCAAGATCATTGTCATCAATATGGTGAATTTCCGTAATACTGTAAACATAGGTAAACTGAAAAAGACAACATGTTTAGGAAAACCACATGAATTAGCACCGTGAAACTTAAGGACTTAAATCTACTTAATTAGATACAATTCTTAAACCTGAGTTTTTTGGTGCTCGCCAGTCCTGTTATATGGTTCCCAACATACAGCAAAGGAAGAGGGAAAATCTGACGAGAAATTAAAAAGGCGTACGGTATTTTGGAAACTACAATGCAATTAAATAAAGAATTGAAAAAAAATTAATTGAAAAAAAGCTTACTTTTAAGAAAACACTTCTGTCAAAATCTTGAAACTGGACTGTTTTGCTAATTTTGGCAGCATAAAGGACAACAACAGTGACGATCATCTGTAAGGACAAAAGTGGCCATGAAGTGTGCGTGTGTTTGACTCACATTCACACTCAGAAACATCCACACCTGAACAACTTACCTGGCCAATTCCCAGAAACATGAATGAGGGAAACCTGCAAAACCAACACACAAACATTAGCAGATGAAGTGTTATTTCATAATGACAAATGTAGTGTTATTATAAGCTTCCTCTGTGTGTGCGCTTTCTCCATTGACACCATATGAATGATGGTAGAAAGTAAACTACTTACTTAGGTACTTAACTTGAGTATTTCCATTTTCTTTTTAGTCAACTACATTTATCTGATACTTCAGCTACTTTGAATTTTCATATTCAAATTAAAGATAAAACTTTTCCCAAGCTACCCAGCAGATAAAGTATAACGTGGGTAAATAAGCTCCACCTTAACCAACTTCAACATTGTGACATACACCTTAACGCATACATAATTATAACACAGTAATATAGTGTACATTTTCCTGCATAATGGGTACATTTACTTTTGGCACTTTTACTTTAGAAAATATTTGAATACATGACTTGTTTACTTGTAAGAGAGTAGTCCTACATATCCACTGTGATATTGCTACTTTTAGTACGTCTTCAACCGCTAAATGACTTCCTGACCGCGCGAGAAAACGCCACATACCTGAAGCTCGTGAGCACGGTTTTATTCACCATCGTGATTAGAAACGAACTGCAGGCGTAAAACATGGCAGAGTAAAACTTGAGCAGACCGGAGTGTTCAGCAGTTTCTTGAGAGGCGTTTGCAGACATCGTCATAAACTATAAAGACACCTGAGAGAGGTTTACGGTTTTCTCAGGCGCAGTGATCCCCCTGGTTTGGAGGAGGGTTTACTTCAAATGAACCTGGCTGCAGACAAGGGGGCGTACGTCAATCATTATGGTCATGTGTACAGGAATTCAATTCAACTCAACTTTATTTATATAGCACCTTTCATACAATCAGGCAGCTAGTCCAAAGTGCTTCACGGAGCAAGATTAATAGAGCACAGACAAAACAACAACAATAGACAACAACAACTATTTTGCAATGCTTAAAATTACAACAATTACAAAGAGAATAGAATAAATTATTTGTCAAATATAGGATGAAAACCAATGATTAAGATTTAAAAAATAAGGCAACACATAACAAGGCATTTAAAAAAAATCTTTCAATAGCAGAGAACATTTTTATCCATTTGCATGCAAACCTTTAGTGAATAAATTAATAACAACAACTGAAGCCATTTCCCCCCTGCCTTTTTCCCGTCATCTCTGGTTCATTTTCAATCTTAGTTTATTAAAACAATAAAAATGACCTTTATTGATTTATTTAGTCTTGATTTTGGACTAAATAAAGCTTTTCAAATATAACAATTTGCCCAGTTTTTGTTGATTTTGAAACAAAACCAGGCAACACAAGTATTCTGCAGAGCAGTAGAATCGTCTTTGATGAAGTGTATATCTTAGCAATATACAAGAGGGGCCTGTGCCAGTGGCGTAGCTAGGCCTATTTTAGGTGGGCTTTCCAAATTGCCCCAAAACTCCCTTTCATACTTTACAATGTAATCTACCGGGCACTAAGACCCTGGGGGTGAGAGATGGCTCACAGTAAGGCCACTTTGTAATTATTGCCATCTCAGCTTCTTTTTAAATATTTATTAATTATTATTTTCACAGTTGCATGTACCATCAACAGTAAGGGCAAACATTCTTATTTTTCACCCCAACCCCATGTGCTCACAGAGATTAGCAAGTATAAGATTAGTAAGAAACAATTATAAATTCACATCCAAATGAAAAAAACTGGGATTCCCGGCTCATGCTCCTTTTTGAAGAATAAAGTTTTCAAAATTAAAATATTTCACTTAATTGTCATGGTTATGGTATTTTTTATACTTTGATTGATTGATATATTTTTCATATTAGTGTTGAGAGTTGTGCCCCCTCCCCTTACCAAGACCACAAAGTTATATTAGATCTAGCATCTTCATCTTCACCAGATGAATACAATTCACTTTAAAATGTTTTTTAAAATTCTGCCGTCCACCCTACTCCTAAGACATGTCAACATGACTAAGGCCAGGTAACATGAACCTGGTTAACATGACTAATATATTGATGACGCAACCAGCACAGAACACTATGGGTGTGTAGTGGCTTTGCTCAGTGCAAAACTCCCAGACTTACTTCTCCATCATCATGTCATCTGAGTTCCTTTAATGGTGATTGTACTACCATGCAGGTGCACACAGCTCCACCTCACCTCTGGGCTAAGCCCACCCAAACTTGAAAACCTAGCTACGCCCCTGGCCTGTGCTATATGTTTCTGTCACATTTTGTTCTCAAGTCAATATAGTGTAGGCTACATGTACCACAGTGATGAGACATAATGACTCACTATGGCCTTAGAGGAACAAGTAGTTTTACAGACAGGACGGGGTGCAGCTAGTCAGTTAGCATGCTAACTTCAGTAGATATCTCTGCAACACAACACATAGACGTCTTTCACATAACGTCAACACTGGTACCTCTTCACACTCTGTTGATAATGTTATCTCATTGATTTAATGATTTAATGTTTTAAGTTTAAATTCCAGCATATTTTACTCATTGAACCTTTAAATCTGGCAGCCCCTTGGCTAATAGCTATGTGCTGAATATAATATTATTCATCTTTTAAGAGGCATTAATAGAGTCATGTGTCGTAACAACTTATCTTTAGCAAAGCAAGCATGATCATGTACAATTTTGAGGCCTGTTTCCTGAGTGAAACTCTGTGAGGAGGAAGTAGGCCTACTGTATAAATGCTGTGCTACATTCAGGGGCACGTGGAGTTTCTTGATAGCTGTGTCAAGTTGTCACTTATCACTTGATAACAGACAAACACTTGCCACTGTGTATGAAGACGCTCACTTTGGTAAACCTGAGGAATCTCCAGGGAGGAGTTTAGAATAAAATGTCAATATAAATCTCCCTGTGCGCTGTGTAGTAGCTGCTCACTACTCCTGACACTAGGATGGGTTAAATGCAGTCTAAATTTCACTGTGTGTGCTGTGCTGTGTACATGTGTGACGATAATCCTCCATTTTCATTTGCATGCCATCCATCAGTAAAGTCCACTAGAGGGCGATATTGCTTCAGATTTATGATGTCTCCACAGTGTAAAAGAAAACATCTTTATTTGATACTTACATTTGATACTTTCAGAAGTTTGGTTGTTTATGCAAGTCTGCTCTATCATATTCTCTCTTGCTATAATTTATATCCTTGTTTTTCACTCCACATTAAAATAGTAAATGATAATTAGATTTTTGTTTGTTGTCAACAAGAATTACCCTTCTGTGATCAGCTTTTCAATTGATTGCCTTCCAGGGCGAGCTGAGCCAAAGACAAACCTTCCAGAAAGTTTGAGTGCTGATAGTCAAATTAAGCTGTCAGCAGGAGTTCAACATTGCACAGCTGTGACATGTTGTTTTGTGTGTTACAATAACTTGGGCTGTGGCCCCATCTCTCAACATCATGTTTGTTTTCTCAACAAACAAAAAAATATATATATATTATACTGTTGCTGATATCATGGAGCTTGATTGACTTTGAAACAGTTTGGATTTAGAAACAGGTTTCCGATAAAGGAAAGTGGTAAAGGTTAAGAGCCCTTCGGCAAATAGTGTAGGATGTTGAAATCTCTTCACATGTGTGCTTTTTGAATACCTGCACTGGAGAAACCTGCTCTGACTCGAGTAGACACATATGAGAATTTATTTCTGCCCTTTTAAGAACTTGTGTGACTCAAAAGGGGGTTAATGTTATCAGCCGCAGGTGCTTTTCTGGCATTTAGCAGGGATGAGTTATTCACAATCAGCCTGAGGACTCGGATCTTAGCCTGATTAATAGCCTGATGTCTGTGAGTGGAGTAGTACATCTGTAGATTATTCATGTCATCAACATATATTTCACCTTACTTTTGGATTTTGATAAGATAACCTAAGTCCAAAATGACTAGACAGATTTACATAAACCCAACTGACTAATTGTTGATGAATGAAACCCGGAAGACTGCACAACACTACAGATGCTGCCTGAGGTCAAATGCTAAACTTAAAAAGTGTTGCACACTGAGCCTTTTATTCAAGTTCCTTTTGCGCACAAATTGAGCAAAGTTATTTCTTCACTTTTCTGCATTGAATGTTACATGCGGCAGAATGCTAAAAGCAGTATCAGCATTTCATGGCTGCTCACTTTCTTTCAGTTTCGGAAGATTTCAATGTTTCACTGCTGAGCTTTTCCAAAGGGGCGATCAAAAGAAAGTTGAATTTATTGAGAAAAGGGGTTCATTATGATAAAGGTATAAGTATAAAAAACTATTTTAATTTAATTTAATACCTAGTACGATCCAGTATCCTTTTATCATATTTAATTTAAGTAAAAGTAATCTATTCTAATAAATCTGAGTACGAGTAAAATGTTTGAACAATGTTGGATGTGATCTTTACAACTTTTAAAATGATGAAAGGTCGAAACTCAAAATAGATTGCGACAGTTGAACAACACAGTTTTGTGCTCTGTAAAATATGTTTTCTTTAAATGCCTTTAAGTAGCATACAATACTAAATAAAAACATGGAAGAAAAATGATCCAATTAAAAAAGATACACCATAAAGTAAAAAGAAAAGCTACTAACAGTGACAGGAGTCAATGTTATCAGGTGCTTTCCCCTCTTTGATTTAGAATGAAACCAAATAAATGAGCGCAGTGAAACTTTCCAGAAGCAACTACAACCTTTCTTTGTAGCTGCTTGTCTCTGTGGGATTAATTATAGAGGAAGGAGCAGGCACAGGGACAAGACGAAACAAGTTTTTTTTAAGAACTTTTTTTTCAAGGTTAAATTACAGCATTTATAGACTCCTCATGTATATAAAGTGTCCATCTGAAATACAAATTAAATTCAGTATTAACATCATATTTATGAACATCCTCTGAAGCCGAGTGTTGGCCCATAGGATTAATCCGAATAACTTTATCAGTAGTGATTGACAGTTATCACCCTCCCTCTGGTTGGTGGGTTGTGACTGCGTTTCTTGATATAACCAGAACAAAATCAACACATTATTTAAAC
Source organism: Cottoperca gobio (assembly GCF_900634415.1). Classification (NCBI taxonomy): domain Eukaryota; kingdom Metazoa; phylum Chordata; class Actinopteri; order Perciformes; family Bovichtidae; genus Cottoperca; species Cottoperca gobio. The sequence continues at coordinate 15,861,242 of NC_041363.1, forward strand.
CTATATCTTTCTGAAATTACTTATTATTATTTGCCAAAAGGAGCATTGTATCTAAAACCTATCTCCCTTCAATCATCACCACTGCTACTTCTGTACACACAAACACAAATAACAGAAAATAAATCACATTTTACAGAGATTTTCTTTTACAATTGTATTATCACACAAAGTATAAATGCAATGGTGGAAGTAGTATTCACATTATTTACCAAACTATAAAAGATATCTCCATTATATGTAAAACTATCACTTTATGTGTTATTAATGTTATTGTGTTGCAATGTTGCAGACAGTCGAGGTTGAGCGGATTTTAACTGCTTCATAGTTAATCAAGTAACTATAGCTGTTACATAAATGTAGTAGAGTAAAAAGTACAATATTTCACTCTTGTGAGTAGGAAGTAAAATGTATTAATGATTAAATGTATAGAGTAGTATAAAATGGAAGTACAACTACTTCTAAATGATCATAATCAATAAAAAAAGAAACAACCATAAGGGCGTATGTATGATGCAAGCTCTTGAAACACCAACTGAAGAAAGCATGACGTCTCAGTAAGCTGCTTTCTGCTTGTTCTGTTTCATCCTCATCTGCAGCACAATCAGAGCTGTCTTCAGTTTGGGATGAGCACATATGGGCTTCCTAATGTCCTTTAGATGCAGTCTGTGGTCCCACAAGGAAAGAAAAACATGTTTCAGTGTTAGATAAAAGCAAAAATGAGGAAGAAAATAGAGCATTTGATAACTGTAATGTGGGTCATTGTTGATCTTCACTGCTTACATCAGTGCAGGGATGTCACAGGCGCCGCTGCTTTTCTGCACAGTGATTCTTTGAACCATCATCAGCACTCGGACAGGGATGTGCTTTTTTGTTTTGATGCAGCATTTTGGAATGCCAGCTGCAATGTAGGATTAAAATTCATTATAAGGATGTTGAAAGAAATTAAATGGATGAAAAAGAATAACAAAATATGGTAATTGACAAAATAAAATGTATTCATAAATTTGTTCTAAACTAAAGAATTGTGTCTCTGCTGTCAGTGCTGTGCAGTCATCTTAAAATAAACCATTATTACCATATATTTATTTATTCTCACAGACAATGCACATTGGTCAACAGCTCTGTAAATGTGACAGTGTTAGCCAAAAGGCTTATTCTTTTAACTGTTGTCCCTCGGCCTGATGTTAAAAGTGGCCATTAAAACAACAAATAAAACACACAACAAATAAAAATAGAGCAGGAGAAAGCAAAACGCGAACAGCTGAACAGGATATAAAGCTTAGAGGAGTAAGGCAAGCAAGGCATTTAGTACAAAACAATTTCAGTGGTTTACCTTTCCTCAAGAGCACAATATAATGTTTGGGACTTGAGTTTGGTTGAGTTTCAAAGATAATAACAAATAAAATGAGTGTAAAACGCTGTAACAACAACATAATTATTTACATCCTATGCTTTTCCTACAACACATGCACATGCTCATTTAAACTTTATAGGTTAATATGAACATAAATATATAACTTCATAACTGTTTACAACACTTGTATCTATGTTTGCACCAAACAGAGAGAATGGTTTCCTGTACTTCCACCCAAAAATGTAAACATCTCTGACTTTTCTAAGAGCATGCTCATAACCTATCCTCAGATAATATTTTTTAGCTCTGTCTTGGTTTTGACATGGTCACCACAATGGTGCCCTTACCTTCAGTAGAGGTGATGGCCAAAGCGCACAGACAGACAATCACAAACGCAACTTTCAGATCCATAATGACAGCGCAATTGAGGGGATGAATTCTGTCCTTGCTCTTTAAATACTGCCGCTGAACACACACCTACAAACACACAAACACACACACGCACACATGCACACCACCCACACCCACACCACACACACTTGTGCATACACCCACAGAGGATGTGAACATGTCTGAACCTACCAACATCTTTCTGAATGCAACACTATGCTAAACACAAGGTTATTTAAATTGATAATTAAGTAATTAACCCACGGTAAGTCTTCATGAAAACAAATGTCACTTTCGTTTTGACTCTTTGTTCAAAGTAACTGAGCTGGGTGAGTAAGTTGTACAGGTACGCTCCACGCGGACAGGCTCCGACAGGTTTAATAACCACGGTTTTTAACAGAATTGTCATTGATTGACGGATACACAATGTAAGCTTGGCAAAGGCCACACCTAGAGTCACGAAAGATAAGTCATAGTTCAAACGGAATAAAATGGAAACTTAATTAGGATCAAATGGCAAACATCAGATTAAAAAAGAAAAGGGAGATAAATTAAATGTTATATTTAAAGACTTGAGGCACATTAGTATGTGTGATTAGAGAAAGGCTCTGTAATAATGTTTTGAAGTTGAAAAAATGATTATGGTTATAACCATTTTCTGGTTAGCGGTTTGGAGTAACGCTCATGGGAACAATCCTACAAGCAGAGGACCTCAGTTCAAAAGCACCTGAATCAGCAAACATTTGCCACAAGTGTCCATGAGCATGAGTCTCTGTAGATGGCCCTGACCTTTGACCTCCATTGACCATCCAGGTATCGATAAATAAAGGCTTAATTGACATACATGAAACCGTGTTAACAAAGATATGGATATTAAGATATTATGTTGACCTAACACTGCAGAAGCTGCAACTTTCACTTTGCTCAGGTGTGGCTCTGTCCCAAGTTGTTTAATGTACCTGAGCGTGCAAACCAGACAATATAAGTATTACTATTCAAGTAGCAAGAATGACTGATTGGGTGTTTGGGAAAGTTGTCAAAACCAACAAATGAATGCGGTGTCAGTATTATGTTTGGTTTCATTTTTGTGCAACAATAAATACCTGATCCCAAATTAAGTCTTCAAATCCCAAGACTTATTTTGTTTCCCTCCTGTATGAGCCAGTTTGACATAAATGTAGTAATCTCTGGAGGATTTGTTTTGGTCTTTAGAAGAAGCCACAGTGGTCTGGATTGACTACATTGGCTGCAATATCCAGTTTACTGACAGCTTAACATTTCAAGTTACTCTGCATTTTGCAAAAACTATTAAAGGTGATTTAAACTGTAAATCAATAAGAAGTCAGGGTCCCAAGAACCACTGATGTAACATTGACCAGGGGCAATGTGTGCAATGAAGGCTTCTGATGCTAAAAGGACACACAAACGGCATCAGACAGATTCACAACACATTTCCCGACACACAGGTTTTGAATCAGAACAGGTAAATGTCAGATTGTGGGAAGTCCTGCATCCTGTTCCAGCTGGAACTGAAACCATAACTGCCAACACATACAGTTCTGGCATAAACATTAGCTTTCAATAATCATACACAAAGGAATATGACAAATCATTTCACAACAGAGAGAGGTGTGTGCTTGATGGAGAAGAATGAAAGGAACGGCACTGATTCCACATCAACACTGTCAATTCATGTTATTGGTGCAACATATGATGCATGTGCTGAACAACTCTGTTACGTTCCACTGCCACTCGATATATGATTTATCATAACCAACTTTAATCTGCCTTAAAACACCAAGTCCAGCTTTTGTTGTCCCCTCTTTATCCTCAGATCAATATCAACATTTAATTTTAGTTTGCTGTATATAGTCGCACCCAAACAAAGTCTGTCCTCTGGGAAAACAAAAGGACAGACGTTCAAATGCTGGGCAGGTTCAAAACTGAGTAATGACATTATTATGTCTGATTTCTCAGTAGTTCTGTATGTTGTGTAGTTGTTCATTCCTTTCACTCACTTTCATTCACACGGAAAATAAACACAGTTCACAGTCATCGTCTGTTAAAGCTGTAATTCTTTTGAGCGTGGGAATAATGAAAACAGCAGCAGAAGGTTTTTGGCAGTGATGCATTCTGTATTGTTTCTCCTATTTTCAACATACAACAATATTCCTACTACACAAGAAGTAACTGCGTAAGCATTGTCATTCAGCTGTTTTACATGGATGTTTGCAATCTCTGATCTCTGACTTATTTACAGTCTTTTCTGCTATAATTCACATATTTGAAATGGAGCCCTGAGGTGTTTTAAATCCCCTCATATAGAATACAACTTTGTTACAGTATGTGCATCGGTATATACATTTCTATGGTTGGAACAAACATGAAATTTACTTTTCATAACCAATATCATGATTCCTCTCCCCCAAGATCTGGATGAAAACAGCCAATTACTAAAGTTAAAGATAGTTCTCCTTCTGTGGCCCTCTTAACAGATACAGAAATATCACAGCAGTAGGGGTAAGGAGAGATCAAAGTTTGACTTGGCATTTTATTGGTTCATGGTTTATATCACAAGGCTTGTAGTGGATCAGGGATGATCTTCATTCTGTTGCATCTTCAGGCCCTGAGAAGCAGAGGAGCCTCCAGTATCAGTACTCAGTCTGTCCTCTGGTGGCCACATGGAGCAGGCGCAGCAGAAGTTCTGCAGGCGAGCTCACTGCAGAGCCGTGGGCAGGATCTGAGGCCTCGGTCTCCCCCAGGCAGTCAGGCTCCACCGTACAGCTCTCTGAGAAGGAGGAGAAGATGTTTTTTAAAGCTGTGCCCAAAGGCCAATTCTTATTGGACACAAAAAACATCAAACCAGACTCTACCTGAGTTACAGCAGAGTCCTGAAGCAGCGCAGCGTCCTCCATCAGATCCACAGGGTCTCCCGCCTGCCAGGCAAGGGGTGAGCAGGTAGTTCTCCTCCACACAGTGAGCTGTTTCTGGGGCGCCCAGCAGGCAGCCGAGGCCCTCCCCGCAGCAGATACTGGGGCCGAAGCAGCGGCCCCTGTCTCCGGGGCCACAAGACATGCACTGGTGGAGAAATGGTAAATGTATGCATTAAAACAGGTGCTGTAAATCCAGTGAATTATTGTTGAAGCATTGTTACTTTTATGTTAGCCTGGCACTCTCTTTTGATACGTTTTCTAATGTTTATTGCAGATATATTCATTCTGACTTTCCCTCTTCCGTTTCATATCCAAACTTCGGCCATGGGCATGCTCGGAGCCGAAAAACTGATTCTTAAATGCTACAAAACTGTTGCATGATTCTGTTGCACATTTATCTCACTTCAGGATATGCTTGTTTATATTTATAATGTTTGGGTATTAACTTGCCTCTATATACCATAGTGATAATGATTTTATTTTTTAAACTTGAAATGCATCACATTACTTTAGTATTTACAGTAAACATCTTATTGTATGCTCCTGAAATATGATGAATAAATGGTCTCTTTGCTGCTACCTAACATAGCACAACTTGACATTGTTCCACTTTGTTATTGCTATCATAATTGACTTTTTATGGTCCTTACTAGATTTAGTTCAGTCTTTAGTGAGTACAATGACTGGGTTGTTCTTTACACATCTGAACCCAATCTATTACATCAATGATATCAAATGTGATCTCTTAAAATTCTTCAACACACAATTTCGCATATTTCTTTTAAAAAACATCCCTCAATTGATACATTGAAATTTCTAATCCAAGACATCCAAAGCAATAAAATAAAAGTTAAAGATGATAAAGCGAGAACGGTTTCACCTGTCTGATCCCATTCTCCGGCAGCGCTCTTTTCCCTCCTCGGGGGCAGTTCTGGATGTAACAGGCGGATGAGAGGGCGATGAGTCCCAGGACGCACATGTAGAACAAGGAGTGAGGCATCGCTGCTGGTTTATCCTCCGCCTGGGTGAATGTGTGACTGATATCCCGCTCGATTGCTCACTTATAAGCAGATGGACATGACCTGACAATGCGATTTACACTCATATCTGACGTCAGTGTCGTGCTTTTTCTGCTCTCCGCATGCACGCGAAACCGAAGGCCACCTGGCTGCGTGTGTGTGTGTGCGCGAGAGGTCGCAGCAGACATGGCTCTGCATCAGATGTGTGCCATCTAACAAATCTACACAAGATGACAGCACTGACGGCAGAAGATGCCTTTTCTGTATTCAAGACTGCGCCACACTTATTTAGAATAACTTTTCGGAATAATTTCAGCCTCTGTGGCGGGTGGCACACACTGAAAATGGCAGAACATGAACTAATTGTACTTGTGGACAACTAATTAGATTTACTGCAATGATTAGATACATTTCATGATGATCATGCACAATTCAGCTTATCCACTGTTCATCACGGAATAGATTTTTAAAACTTGTGTCACATGAAGAGAATTATTCTTGGGTCCTGACAACCTCGAGGTCACACAAATTATCCTGCTGGTGTAATTTAAAACCATTAACGAGCACAACAAAATTAGCGTTTCAAATAAACATAAATATCTGAAGTTCATTATTCTGTTCAGTGTCTTGTGTGCTTTGGGTTGCATCTCACCCATTAGATGTTTTGATGCTGAATGGCCAAACAGAGTATCAGTTTGACGGTGGATTTACCTTCTTTTTTTTTTTTTACATCTCTGATGTGTATAAAGCAGAAGCACAAGCTCATCAGTCAATTTGACAAATAGAGGGAGTAGTTAATACCACTCCAGTACACAAATACTCTGATGTTGTATCCTTTGAGTGCTTACATCTACCACTTGTAGCTCAAACAGTGAAGATGGTGTCTCCATTTCACATTCAGAACATATGCCAGCCTTTGCTCTTACTGAGCGGATACAGGATCAGGACCTTGGTTAAGCTAAATGTTGTCAGGGAAACCAACACATGCATTATGCTGTTTGTGGTTGCGAAGCTTAATAAATGCTGTTTTTCCTGACATCTGTCCATTTAACTTAACCTTTTGTGCACGCAATAACACAATCATAAGAGGTAATTAGGGTGAAGTGTTAAGAGGTAGAACAATGAATATGTGGACAAGGACACTGGAGGAATCGTAGCCTCTGCTAGGAGACATTGTTCACACATATTTCATAACACTGCACCTCAAAAGGAAAAACAGGACACAAAGCTAGATACATAAACTAAAAGAGAACGAGGCAGTCAGTGGAAACTTGAATGAATTATACCAACTTTAAAGAAATGCAGTTTAACATAATCAAGCCAAGAAGTCCTTATCGTTTATATTTACTCTCTGAAGACAACAACACATATACACACATGTAGGGAATGTAAAGAGGTGAATGGAGTCAAAGAAAGAGGAAGGCTGAGCATGACCCGGTGTGTTTCTTCACAATGACCACACAGCCTTGGGTTGATGTGAAATCCACTTTTATTCTTCTGGCCTCTTGCTCCCAGTACTTGTTTCTCCAATAACTTTTTCTTTGTGAATCTTCAACACATCTACACAGCCAGGCTTTGGACAAAGGCTGCAGAACCAAGGCTACAACGAGGGGAGCGGGTGGGGGAGGGGGACGCGATGAGAATAGTCGTCTTCTAAACATTATTTTGTGCACAATTTTTGTAAAGGTCTTTGCTTTCAGTGATGTTCTTTCTGCCGCTGTGGACATTAAATACAGAGTTGATTTTGTGATGTCACTGGCCCAAAAAATGGTAAGAAATATAATTCACTGCTAGATTTGAAGAACTCATAACGCACTTGAATAAGAAATATAGAAATCTTACAAAATAATACAAAAGATGAGAAAATGAGGGATGAATAGTGTCATTGAAATTTGACATTGAAACTTACAGTCTCACACATCTGTTAAGATATGCCGTATATTAAAGAGGAGGATGAAGGTGGCGTCAAACGGAATAAACAATATACAAATAAAATATATCCAGGATCCGAAACTTTCAGCTATAAATGTTTTTTTTCTACTTGTATAATCCCATCTTCACCTTCAGAACAGTCCTCCTCATTTCTTCACAGGCTTTCGAAGGCGTTAATTTGCATCAGTCAGTGATGTACGCGTATGACGTCACGGCGCGGGGTAGTGCTTTGGCAGGCCGGACACAAGACGTGATTGGATGTTGATGGGGTGACAGAGCTTGCTGGTTGGGATTCCCTCCGCAGGCAGGAATGGCAGAGCAAGTGGCATGCAGGATAGACGGTAGATGGAGGATGCAGATTTGGAGTAAACTGAGAACGAACAGGAACATGCGGAGCACGTCTTTTCACCTGCAAGCAAATGTGAGAGAAAATTAAACCAGCAGTCGATGGATTTATATCGATTTAACATTAGAGCTCAGGAACACTGAACACATTTAAAACTCCTGCATAGTTATAAAGTCATACATTTGTGTGTGTTAGTGCATTTCAGGAATTATTTTATTATGTGTTGTAAATTAAGTCTTTGGTTTTACACTCCTTTCTCTTAAACAATCCTTAGATTTACCTGCACGACAGAATGTCTCTCAACAATAACTGTATTGCATTTCCAGTTCAGAAAAAACTAAACATGTCTTCTGGTTGCGCTGAATTTTTCAGTACAGCCTCCTGTTAGTGTAACAAATTATCAGCTACATTTAAAAGGGATCTTCTTAAAGCCTGACGAACCCTCTACTCCATTTTCTTTGTTTGTTATGAAGTGCTGCATCAGTGAGTTATGACAGAGCAGTTCTTCTGACCATGTGAGTGGGTGATAAGACCAAAAACTGCCGGTGGGGGCATGTTGCTTCAGACACCAGTGAGACAGGAAATACAATCCAGGAAGTCCAGTTTGTAGAACCATGAATCTGAAGGAGGAGTATTTCTTTAAGGCTCTCAAAGTGGAGTCGAAATCCTACCTGGTGGGATGTTTGGAGTGCCTGCAGTCTGACACTGCTGTGAGGTGCTCAGTGGTTCAGACTCAGGAGTAACCCGTCTCTGCTGAGTCAAGTTTGAGGTGAAGGAGGGGCGGCCCTGCAGGGCGGAGAAGAGGGCCTCATCCAGGCTGGCAGACATACGCTGCTCATGAGAGCTGCAGCCAGGGTCTGAAGTAGTATGGTGAAGGAGTAAACATCGACACAACCGACAATTCAGCAGGAGAAAAACGTTAGCAACATGTTTTAGGATCTTATTCTTACAGAACATGTTATAATCACCTGCAACTGCATCATTTCTTGGTCTTTTTGTTTGAGGTAGTAGTTGTTTCTCAGCTGTCAACCCTTCTGTGGATTCTTTGGAAATTCCACTTTGATCTCGTTTCCTTCTTCTCTCTGATTTGCTCTCTGTAGTAAGAGGCTGGGAGGTAACTGTGTGATTCCCATTATCCGACGGATGTCCTAGTACAGAGTCTTCCATTTGTGTAGTCCTGCTTGTGTTTCTGGTGGCAGCATTATATTTAATAGCAGTGTTGTTTGTTGAGCTGTCACTTGGAGAGTACTGGGACTGTCCATCTACCTTGGAGGCTATAAGTCTTGAGGCCTGTGGATTCTCTCCCTCCCCCTGTCTCCCCAACATCCCGTCCCTCCTTATCATCCCTTTCTGCAGGATGAAGTGGTCAATGCGGCTTTTCAGTTGGGGGTTAGGCAGAGGCTGGGAGGTGGAAGTAAACGGGACCCCAGTGAAGGGGTCGTTTGGGGGTCGACCCCAAGTGGCTTCCCTCTTCTGGTGCTCCTCCAGTGTGGTGTTGTCCACTGACACACCACTGGGCAGAAGCATGGGCAGCATCATTACCTCCTGGGTTATCGGATCATGGAACTCTTCTGGGATGGAAAGATTGCTGGAGTCAGACAAAAAGCCACCAGATAATTAATATCACATATTATTATCAGCTCTATTTAATCTACAAGAAGCAGATTAAACAGAATATTTTTTTATCATAAACACATACCTTGGAGGTGTAGGTGCTTGGATTGGTTGTTTTGTCTGGCTGACAGAAGGGGCAAAAAACGTAGGTCTTAGAAGCCGTCTTTCGCTGGCCTCGTGGACTTTTTTAATCCTCTCCACTTCTTCTGCAGGGCAGCAGCGAGCAGGTTGTCCCCACACGGCCAAAACCTTGAGCCCCATAGCAGATGCTGCCCCGCCAAATGGCACAGTCACGCGAAGTTGTGTCACAGCGCCTAATGAAAGCAGACCCCGACTCCACAGGTCCTCTTGCCGACAGTTTGCAGGCTGTGGAGGTAGTTTGGAGAGGAACGGGGGCCTGGGACTGAAATTTGTACGTGTAAAACAGACTCGGGTTTCCTCCCTGAGTTCGCAACGACCTACCAGTTTAAATTCTGGTTCAGAATCACTGGATTCAGTGTTTAACTTGAACGCATGGCCTCTTTGTTGAGGCTTGTCTGGAGCTTCTCCACCCCACTGTTGGGCCTGAAGTCTCCACTGGTGGACATTACTCTGCCGAGATTTACTGCCATGCTCTTGTTGTTTTTCTCTGCTCTGTTTCTGGTCCTTTACCGGCATCTCTTTCTGCTGGGTGGGCAGCGAATCAGAGCTGGTGCTGATCTCCAGTCTCTTGCAGGATTGTCCTCTGTCCATACCCCAGGGCCACAGCTCCACATCCACCCTGCACAGCTCCACCTGGAAGCCAAACTTCAACGTCACCTGTGAAGAAAAAAAAAAATGGACATCACAGATTTCCACAAATCGTACCTGCTTATAAAAGTTTTGCAAATATTAATATGCTAAAAAAAATATAGTATGGATAAAGAAGTGTTCTGCATTCTGCCTTAAGAGTGGTATTGCCTTAGGATTGTAACTTGAATAAAAAAGGTGAGGCTTTCAAGACTGTAGCCCCCTCTGTGAAAAATGATTATCACCAATCATTATTTAGAAATCTTCTCATCCAACTATCAGCAAGAAATTGAACCTCTATCCAAGTACGACATCCCGTCATCTTACCTGTACAGGTGGACGTAGGAAGTACTCCAGCTTGAAGCCCTGGCTCCGGAGAGCAGGGTCGGCTGACACAAGGTTTGTGACATCATAGCCATCAGCACACAGCTGCAGATGAAGGATAATCAGAGTTTAATACATGGAAAACCTGAAGTGTTTGTCCAACATTGGTTTACTACAAAGTTATAATTTTAGGCATGTTGTTAATGAAAGATGTTCTTTTACTCCTTCAATTATATTTTCTTCTCTCTTTTCTTCTACATCATCTTTTCACCTCTCCATTCGTGTGATATTTTACACAGTTTTCTGTTGCACATCATTTATACTGTTTAGTCTCACTTAATTGTGCTGTTCTCTGCCAAATATCCAACGAGACAAGACCCTAAAACTTAAATGTGTTTTTGTGAAGTATTAAGAGTGTACATAAAATAGTCATGATCAGATTACAAGACACAAATAAAAAGAACATAACAAGGTCAGTTGTGATTCAGTCTCCCACACACCACTTTGTCCCTCTGCTTCTTTATTTTCACATCTATGTCCTCCACCTCCATCCTTTGCAGTTTGTGACCATCTACTTGGATTTTACTGTGTGTCAAAACATATTGCACCTTTTTAAAGCAAATAACCTAAAGGGAGCTCATAAAAACAATATTCATGTGGAAATTAGGGTTTTTAGCTGGTTGTGTGTCCTTAGCAATTGTTGCTAACACTAGTTACATGTTACCTGGGAGTAGCAGCAGTTTTCTACAAAAAAAAGGGAGGGAAAGCATCGTACCTAAGGTCTGTACCAAATGTAATTGTTTTCACATTCAAAGCTTTTATACAGGTTTTCGAATCAAACTTCCAATGTCTGTAATCATATTTTAAGATGTCATCACAACAAAAAAGTGAATGATCTAATCTTTTATTGTATCAACTTTCTTTAATGAATACACCACGTCATTGTGTGTCTCTCTTTGTGTGCTGCAATCAGGAGAGCAAACTGTTTTCTGAAAGTGTAGTGAAACATTTTCTTTTTCAAAGGCTAAATACCAATACATATGGATTGAAGCAGAATATTTCATTAGATACAAACAAGTTGTGAATTTAGAAAATGAATACATTTATCTTTGTTGAATACATTTTGACTTTACAACGCTCTGGAGGTATTGGCAACGTTTAGATCACACAAGTCAGAACAAATCCTACGCAGACACAACTGGAATCTAATTCTACAAATAGTATAATACTATTAATATTAATGCAGCCATGTGTTTATCTGCAACTGTGCAGAAACACCAGGTTTAAAAAGAATAATTAGACATAAAACAAATTTAAAAAAAGCAGCAGAGTACATTTCAAATGTAAAAAGTACAGTTATATATGGACCTATATACAGTGATGGGGCCATGAAATGAATCGCACCTTGTTGCTATGAACTGTTGAATAAAAGTGTGGCAGACAGAGATTTACAACCATATTCTCCAACCTGCGAAGACACAAATTGATTTGAAAGCTTTACATGTGTCCTTGCATCACGTAGTGTAGCAAGTGTATAGGTATACAATGACATGTAATAGGTCAAGGAAAAATCATGCATTCAACTCCTTTTAAGAATGACTCACATTGGTACACCACACTATCCTGCACAAATTGACTCACCTCTCAACAACAATTTTCCACAGCGAGTTCAACGAGGTAAGCTCACATAGTATTATTGTTTTAATAGTGATAAACAAAAGGAAGACATTGACTTCCACTTATGTTAAGAGCAAAAACAATTAATAGACAAATCGATTGAGAATAAAATATTTCAGTATTTTTTAAAGCTGTAATGACCAACAGTAAAAAGATGAAGCCTGAGGATTTAATGTTGGTCCTAAAAATATATGATAGTGAATTGAATATCAGACAAATCAACCGAACTGAATAGCCTGCAGCATATCAAGTTAATTATACAAATAACTGAGTGGTTCATTTGTTATCCAACTAACGTAACTGGAAACTACTTACGTGAACTTACATTTCACCAAAGAAACTGATACTGTTGAGAATATTATAAGATGAAATTCATTTTCCAGATATATATTATTAGCCCTAATGTTGGAGGATCTGGGCCTCACACATAAATTAGCGGTAAAACATTAACTTGCGTATTCTTAAAAAAAAAAAAAAAGCTTATGTTCATCGTTCACAATTAACGTTAGCTGTAACAGTATGTTATGGTATATTCAAACAGACTCGTTAGCTAGCGATATGATGTTGGCAAACATTGCTAATGCTGAGCCAGACAGACAATGTTAACATTAGTTAGTAAACTAAAGTATAAAAAGCTTACGTTGCTTGGTTGTAGCCAAACGTGGCTGTTTTGAGTCTTTATTTGGCTCCTCTGAACAACTTTAGATGGTAGCTAACAACTCACCATTAGCTAGCTTAGCCGGCACAACTAGGGAAGCCGAGAAAGGACATGCTTCGCATTTGTAATTGCCAAATTCATGAAGGGATGCAACAGGTAGGATAATAGACTTAATTTAATTGCTTGTCCGCTGATATTAATGTGTTCCTTACCTCAGCACAGCCTTTTAACATTTAATAACTTTAACTTGACTGTCTCTTATTACATTTTAGACATCTACAAATGCATGTTGTGTATCTTTTCACAGACTATCTCCTCCTCCAGGTCAACATAAAGGTCAACATAAAGGTCAACAGGGTTGCAACCCTGCAGCCTGCAACATTTCAAGGACACCTCAGTGAAATGCATGCTATTCCCAGGGAAGACCCCAGACTTCTTTGGTTTGTTTGAGGACTATTTACTTATTATTATACCTTTCCTTTGATAACTTCAGTGCCCAGTGTCTCCATACTACTGTATGAATACATTTAGATCACAATGTTTACCAACCTTTTTCGTTTGTGACCATAAAACAATGCTATGTCTACTTGCAACCCCTCCTCACAAGTTGCAGTTTAAGGATTTTATATAGCCAGGTCCAGAGGTGAAAAGTACATTTACTCAAGTACTGCACTTACAGTGAGTGCAGTTTTGAGATACTTTTACTTGAAAACTTATTTTATGCTGCTTAGTTTATACGTCTACTTCACTAAATATCAGATAGACATGTTGTAATTCTATTCACAACATTTGTGTGACAGCTATAGTCTCTTGTTACGTTGCAGTTGAATATTTATTAGAAAACATAACCAGCCTGTAAAACAAGATGCATGTTACCTATACTTGCCTACATTAAAATGCTGCTTAGATGTTAATGCAACAGTGCTTATAATTAAAATAACAGAATATAATAATTAATTCTTCATAATTTACTTTTGATACTTATGTTAACACTTATAGTCTTTTAAGATTTTCTATCTGGGACTTTTGCTCGTAATGGAGTTTTTCTACTTTTATTGCTATTTTTAAGTACAAGGTCTGAATACCTCTTCCACCACTTGCCAAAGTTTACAGTAACAGTGCTTTTTGTGTTAATACTTTTTAGATCTGGTGGAGTAAAATTTCATGGGTAACCAGAAAATGTGGTTAGACAAAAGTCTGAAAAGATACACCTAACTTTATGTAGCAGAAATAATTAAGTTAATATATATATATATATATATATATATATATATATATATATATATATATATATATAATAATTATATATAATAAGTTAAACATCTCAGGACACCTGACAATTATTCATTATGGGAGGCCTGAGCTGCAGGTTGGGAACCACTGTGATAAAAGACATGTGCCTTTTAATAACCCTATATTCCAATAATTGGAGAGCTCCAAATATTTCCTCTGGTCAATCTTTCCAAAGCTGATTGCCAGGATTAAATCTTGAGCTTGAGAACGCAGGACAAATGATATGCTCAATGACAAAAAGAGCGAAATTATTCACATATCTTTATTAGTTCTGCTGAATTTGAACAAAGGGGTGGTTTTAATCAAGCCAGAACAGTACTAGTAACATAAATGCAAACAATAAAGAGAAACATGTATAAAATTGGTAGCATTTTGTTCTCTAAACAATGCAATACTGTAACTACATTTATCACCTACATCAAAAGGAACATCATTTTTGGACAGGGTTGCTATGATTGCACCTTTATGGTAGGCCAATAGGCTATCTACACAGTTAAAAAAAACACATAAAGGAAAGCTCAAATGGCACATATTTTCTCTGTCAGTTCACCATAATATAATAACAGTAATAAAGATGATAATACTATGTAATACTTTAGAGATAAGTTAATATTCTTGAGCAACATCTTTGTATGCTGGCATAAACAACACATATAAAAGCCATGATATTCACATCTGAGTCTACTGTACATCATAACTTGTGTGTCGGACACTACATAGTGCAGTTAGCCTGAATGCTCCCTTTAAAGAGGCAGACGTTTCCATTTTTCAGGTTATTTTTTAAAAAACTTCCTTCTCCCCAGCTTCGTCTAAATGAAATGTACAAAGGAAAGAGTTTTCCATTGATATACATACAATTTTCAGTTTCACTGCCCTTTTATCAAGCTTTGATGTACATCTTACTGTACTTAAAGCCCCCCACCCTCAGCAACAAAACAAAAAATCCCTTTACTTTTAATATATCTTCACTTGCTGTATTGCCACTAGTCCCTCTATCCTCAATCTCATAAGATGAAGCTTTTCATATGTATACACACATGCACACACCGGCTCTCCCACGCACACACACACACACACACACACACACACACACACACACACACACACACACACACACACTCACACCACACACATACATTTACAATCTATAACTATTATAAGTATTTCTTTCTAGTATATCATACATTCTATAAATTTAATTTTTGACTTTGGAGATAGTGACTGATTTCTCAGATTTCTTGGTTGTAAATGCACAAAGTGAACTCATAATAACCAAATTCAAATTGCGTGCTCGATTCACATTCTCTTTGCAGTTCAATGAGAAGAAATTTGAGTTGGGAGCGCTGTGAAGGCTCTCTAATGACCTCTAGTGTTTGTGTTTAGTCACCGCAGTGAAGGCAAACCAGGTTCTCCCATGTCTTAAAACATATTCTATATTCAGTCGGGGTTGATTATCTGCTAAACATATCTATTCAATTCAATTTGTAGAAAATATAAACTCTGTTGGTCTTAATGATGTGTTTGAATGGGTCATGCATTTTGGACCCTGTGCATGAAATGACTTGGAAACTGAATCCCAGCTCCGTGTGACCGCTGACGTTGATATCTACTGGGATTTAAATTAAACTGTCCAGCCGTGTGTAACAATGTTGTGCAACTGGTTTTCTGATATTATCAGTAAAGCACTGAAAATGATAATCACACTCCAGTTGTTTTCATCTATTCCCAGCCATAGTGTTTCTCGTATACATGCTGGAAAGAATGGAGTAAGGCGCTCTCTGGCCAAAAATGCAAGTCAACATCACACACTCTGACCGCTATTTCTACTTTTACATTTCCAGTGACACAGACTTACAATGAATAAATACTGAATAATATTCTTTTTGATAATTTCTGACAATATCCCTGATTGTCTTGGTCCTTTTCTAGCATGGGCATTAAATGACCTCCTGTATTGGTGCTGTCATCTAAACATTGTCATTTAACGGTTTGCTTTTCTGCCATCCATCCGAGTGGCACACTTCTCACACTGCACACCGATTAGGTAGGATGTAGTAGTGTGAAAGTAGTGAGAAAAAGGCTGCTTAGGAGTTTGAAAAAAATCATTTACAGATTGAATAAAGTTCAACTTCCTGTTCCGATGATCTGCTTGTTAATGATAATGTTGGATTTTGCAGTCGGCCTTTGTTGTTTTAGTGTCTTTAGTTGCTTTGAAAAGTACGTCAGACTGAACTGATTTATTCTGTTGTAGACTGAAATATTTTTCAACTGTACGCTGAAGAGGTTTTGTGTGAGAGGCCTTGTCACTGTGAGTGTATTGAACTGGATAATTGATCATGGAGCTGTCTCTATATCTCAGTGGACTCTATCCTCTCCAAACGTGAAGGTCCTGCCCAGGGATTGGCAAGCTGGTGTAGAGAAGGAGGGCCCTTCTGGTCTTCACAAGGCGGGGAGATGGTGAGGGCGATGGGGCCAGACAGAGAGAGTGGGGCCTGAGGAGACAGAGGTGAGAGGCCTGGTGGTGGAGGTGGAGAATTAGAAGAGGTGGGGGAACTGGTGGTGATAGTGGTAATGGTTGTGGTGGTGGACATTGTGGTTGGTTTAGCTCCCAACTGGCACATACGTTTTTCCAAAGCTTGGTTCTTCTGCAGCGTTTCCACATAGCTGAGCTGCAGCTGCGCCTGGTATTTCAAAACCCGTTCCTTCTCGTCCTGCCAGGTGTGTCGCTCCTGGTCGAAGTTGAGGGCCTGACGCTCCCGTTGCTGCCGCTCCAGGCGCAACGCGGCCTGCAGCTGCTCTAGTTGCCTGCGCAGCTCTCCAGACTCGTCCCAGTGACCCTCCTGGCCTCGCTGTGGCAGGTGGCCATCCTGACGCAGTTGCACCTCCTGGCAGAGTTGGGCCTCGTGGCGTAGCTGGGCCTCTTGGCGCATTTGGGCCTCGTGGCAGAGCTGGGCCTCTTGGCGCAGCTGTGCTTCTTGCCGTAGTTGGGCATCATGGCGGAGATGAGCCTCCTGACGAAGCTGTACCTCCTGGCGGAGTTGGGCCTCTGGTCGAATCTGGGCATCCTGACGCATTCGGATATCCTGCTGCATATGGGCATCTTGCCGCTGCTGCACGTCTCGCCATTGAGCTTCTTCACGCTGCTGCCTCTCCTGTCTCTGAGCTTCCTGCCTTTGGGCTTTGGCTTCATCACTCTGAAGACTCAGCAGAGTTTCAGATGTGGGGGTGAGAGAGTTGGTTGAGGGCTCAGTGGGGTTACGTGGACAGTGGACAATTCCCCAGGGTGGCAACAGTCCTGCAGCAGCTAAGTTAGGGCTCACAATAACTTCTGCTCCTCTGCTCACTTCACTCAGAGCCCGCTTTAAACTAAGCACCTCTGCCTCAAATACACCCAGCTTCTCTCTGAGGATAGACACCTGTATAAAGGAAAATATAATTTAGTTTTAAATGTAGCAGTTAATCGTCAAAACAAGTCAGAATTTTGAAGGTGCACACACAAAGTCTCTCCTTCATTAAGATAGAATCGTATCAAAACAGGACATAAAAACATAATAAGCATAAATAGTGTAAATAGTTATATACACAAATACAGCTAATGTGTACAACTATTAACACTGCCATTCAAACAAATACACATCCAGCTGTGTTCATTGCACATATATGCATGAATGCAAGCATGCACATAGGCTTTACATAGCCACGCTTGAAATGGGATTGTGCGCCTGATAGCGGCACTCAGAGATGATTGTACTGTCATTTGTTGTGAATTGAATCATCTGAGACTCTAGAACAGACAGAAGAAGTAGTGGGCCTGGATGGACAGCTATCGTCTGACATCATTTTATAATAAAACCTTATATTTAAACTTGCTTATGAAGTAAAGTCCATAACGTTTTTGATTAATGCTGCCGAGTGTTTTCACTCTGAATCATATGGATTCTTTTTCTGTCGACGCTTGAGAAATGAGGAATGAGGAATAAGGAATTGTAAATTGCTCCAGATAAGAGCTTGTGATGAATGCATAAATTGTTCTTAAAAAGAGATGAATATTTCTCTTAAACTTATGATGCAATATACATCATATATACATAAGTGTGTGAGCTGCTTATGAGCTCATACAGCACAAAGGAAAAAATAGCTGTAATATATAATGTTGCCTAATCCCCAATTTGTCCTCGTCTCCTCGCCAAGTTTTTGGAATCCCTCCGAAGGATTTCGAGGATTTAAACGCTCAACAATCTAGATTTAGTGTTAAGCATCCCAATCCTGCAATCTCACTTGTCGTAAACTACATTTTGACTGCTTTGGATAGTAATCAACATTGCATTGCTCTCCTCTAAAGCCTTTGATAAAGTCGACCATTTGTTGCAACTACAACTAGAATACTGTGAGCCTCACAACCTACAGCTTGTGGTCATTTCAATGCATGTTTTGGTGAAGTATGACCGTCGTTTTTAAACATAGATGAGCGAGATTCTGGTCACCATATAGAGAGAATGATGTCTTGTTAATAAATTACACTAATATCCAATTCTACGCTGTTGACAGACATGGTCTGCATTTTTAAAAATCCAGTGCACATTCCCCCTCCCCTCCCGGAGATCGTGTCACAAATGTCTGCACTGAAAAGACTTTTGCTTGCTATAATTTTCTTTCATATATTTATTTATTTTTTACAGTGGAAAGGTTTGGGCTCAGGCCCAAAACTGCTCCCGTGGTCCCGGGTCGGGCTTAGACGGACACTATGCAGGTTCATGTAGCGTCAGGCCTGATTCTTCTAGGCCTGATTATAGCTCTACTAGGAAACACTATGTTGTGGTTGCAATGCCAATTCAGGAAACGCATGAATAATTTTACTAGTAAATGATTGTTAATATGTTTGGAGACTGTTTTAATGAATTGAACTTCTGTAAATTATTCACATGTCTGTGTTTTTCTGTTATTTATAATGCTCAGTGTTAAAGCCCGCTGGATATTAATTACCGTGTAATTGAAAACCCACCTCTGACAGAGTCCTCCTCAGCTCTCCCTCACACTTCTCCAGCTCCAGACTCTTGCTGCTGTAGGAGTCCTTTAGGCCCAACATGGTCTCCTCCCGCTCCCTCAGCTGGACATTGAGCTCCTTCAGCTGGCCTCTCAGGGCCACCATCTCTCCAGCTCGCTGGGTCACTTCAGCCTGACTCTCCCTCAGCTGCTGCTTCAGCAGGGAGATCTCTCCTGCCTTCTGACACACCTGCACAGAAAGAGTGAGTGAGTGAGTGGGTGTTTTTGTTGTTGTTGTATATGGTGTGGAGAAATGAGAAAATGTGGCTTTGCGGTGAACAACAATAACATTGCTTTTTGTGAGTTGATATAAAGTAACTAATTGTGTTAAATGGGCACATGATATGGTCTCATATCGATTGCAAGCCCCTGAATCGAATCAAATTGAAATTGTATCGTGGCAGACTAGAATCAATATAATATCGTATGGTAATGAAACTTGGGAATTATTTAGTATTTGTGGTAAATCTACTCCCTATCCCATTACATATACAGTATGTGGGTTGCTTGTACATAGTCATCTTCACACACACCCTTATACTCAGTGGTCCACTGCTCAGTCTACCATGATGTAACCCTGATAACATTTTACTGAACTAGTCAAGCGCACCAAGTCATATACTCATATCTCACCTCCCACTTGGTCTCCTCCAGACGAGGCAAGATGTCAGCCTGCTCCTTCCTGTAATCTAGACACTTTCTCTCCAGCTCCTCCCTCTGGGCCAACAGTGCTGCCATCTCCTCCTGGAGCCTCCGCTTGTCCTGGGACAGACGGCCTATCTGGGCCTGCAGGGCAGTCTGGGAGCGCTGAGCACGACGAGTAACCTGTAGATAGAATTTACATATAAAGTGTTTTTTTAGAACATAATATGTACAATATGTACAGATCCTGCAATAACATCTTCTGGTACTTGCCATGATATACTAAGTGTTGTATCAGACACAGATTTGATCTTAATGCCTTTCAGACGCTGCTGCATTTTACCAGCACTTACCTGTATCTTGATTCCAAAATTAACCATTAAAGGGGACATATCATAAAAAACATACTTTTCCATGCTTGTGCACATACATTTGCGTATCTGTCGTGCCTACCAACCCACAAACTGTGAAATAAGACAACCCAGTCTGCCTCGGTCAAAAAACATGGGATTCAACAAGCCATTCAGATTTGGCTACACTTCCTTTGTCACATGCAGGCTCATTAGAATATACCGCCCTCCATCTAAATATCTCCACCCACGGCCTAAGAACTACCTTTGCAATTCTCGCAAGCTACTATGTAGCAAGACGTTGCTTTCTCCTAAGATATATAAAACAAGTAGATGTGACAAAAACCGTATACGTCTCACCAGTTTTTCCAACATTCATCTGTTGTGTATATAACCCCCAGACACTGTGTATCAGTGTATTAGATTTTTTTAGTAAAGAAAAATAAAGTGCAGTGATATCCTGAGGATCAAAATATGAAGTGGGCTCACCTGCTGCAGGCGCGAGGCGTAGTTCTGTCTGAGCTCGTCCATCTGTCGCTCCCAGACACGTTGCTTCTCCTCAAACACCTGAATGATTGCTGCCTCACTTTGGTCCAGGTTTCTGCGCATGTGCTGCACCTGGTAGAAAAGGCCACAAAACAACCGGTTAGATAGTAAAAGTAGAAAAAATCTTTCTTGGAGAGCAAAATGTGGGACTTTCAAATAAACTACTCAAGATCAGAACTGATCCTTTAAATGCTGGAAAATATCCTCATTCAAGTAAGTACAATGTATGTAGTATAGCACCTTCCATAGAGTAAGATCACAAAGTGCTTTATGAGAACAAAAATGATTAAAAATACTATATATAATTATTGTATTATATAATTCCTTAAGTGCAAAACAACTGCATGTTAGACTTTTCTGAGTGGCCTCTGACCTCTTGCTCTTTCTCCCACAAGCGGTCCTCGAGGTCCTGGATGATGTCATCTGAGGAGGGGGAGGGGCGTAGAGGTGCTGGAGCATCACTCAGGTGGCTCAGCCTCTGATAGGACGAGGAGCTCTTTCCCGAGGAGGACCGGCCACTGTCTGAGGCGCTGAGCCCGTTCTGGAGGAAAGAACCACATCGTGATACATTAAAGATGATAACAGCAAAGTGTGGAGCACCAATAATGTAATCATTTCCTGAAGATGTAATCAAATTTGCATTTAACCTTAATCGAAAAATGGAAAAAGTCCAATAATGTAAGAACATGACCAATAATGTAACAAAATATCCTGACTGATACTTTAATAAAATGTTTACCGATTACATTTTCAGTAGGCTGACACGACACTAACAGTATTATAAATGTTGTTTACTTTACACATTTCAGAGATAAAAAACATCCTTTTTTTTACATTACATTGTCCATCAAAATGATAACATCATCAGTTTTGAAAAAAATGACCTGCCTGAAAGGTATGACGTCATCAGTAAACATGTTTTTGTCATTATTGGCTAAGTTATTACATTTTCAATCAGGTTTACCGCAAATTGTATTACACTTGCAGTCATTAATACATTTTCAGGACTTGTTTACATTATTGGGTGCTACAAGGTGCATTTAACAGCAGACTAATTGAGTGTGGAAGATGGCTTTACCTGGTAGCCGGGCTTTTCCAGCTTGTCGAGGCCTGCAGCTGCCCCAACCATGCCCAACCTGTTGATGTGGCTGGTGGAAGCACTGAGAGGCCCCAGGACTGCTGGGGGCCCACAACCGGACCCTGAGCCCGTATAGGTGGGCAGGCTGGTCAGGGAGTTCCTCCCTGAGTCAGACATCCCTCCCTGAACCACTTCATTACCATTTCCCCCGCCCTCAGTTCTGCTGACCCTCACTGGGCTGTCCTGGTCCAGGAGCAGGGCCTCTGGGACCTCTCCTGATTCTCCTCCTGCTCCGTCCCTGCCTCTCCTGCCTCCTCTGCTCTCACTGAACCCTTCACTCCTTGCCTCAGTCTTGCCCTCGCTCCCAGCCCCTCCTGCCTGGCCTACCAGGTTCTGCATGGAGTGGAAGCTCTTGGGAACCACTGGCTTGAAGGCAGAGGGACGAACGAGGCCTGAGTTGTTCTGCATCGCCTACGAGAGAGATGGAGGAAGGAAGATAATAAAATAAATAAGAGATAGTACACACAAGAGAAAAGCATACTGTAGTGAAAGGTCAATGAAAAAAGTCAGCATTGTGATGTGTTAAGCATAATAACATGCATCATACATATTATGATATATATGGAGCTGCTTGAGATGCATTTGGCTTCTTTTCTGAGTCACTTTAACCACAAACAGATATGCACCAGATTGCATAAATAATGTTTTTAAAGGGTGGGATTTAGATTTTTTTCAAGTCTATCTTAGAACATTACTCACATGTCCATTAAGTGTTTTTGGTGGCTATAATCATTCCTGCTACACGTATTGGCCGTGAGGCGATCCCGTTCTATTGTGATACCAATGATTTGGGATTATAGTTCTCAAACTGTACTGCTTCAGCAGTGTTAGATAGCCAAATAAACTGGCAAAAGTTACAGTCTTTTTAGTAAAACTTCCCTCTTTGTGATGCTCACCTTCCAACATCGCTCAACAAGGAGGCTGCATATCTGTGAGCTGTGAGCAGTTAAACTGAAGAGTGATTTTCACTTCTCAGATTGTTTCTTTTCAATAGTTTTTAAAAGCCTGAACAAAACTAAACTACACATTTTGTGACCCCTTAGATTGATTTTACAACCCCCTCTGAGGGTGCTGACCCTCAGGTTGGGAGCCGCTTTCCTAAATTTTGAAGTACCTGCTCCAGTTTTCCAGACACTGGCAGGATCTTGGGCGGGTTGTGGTTTGGAGGGTTATGGCTGCCCGGATGGTTCTCACTGTCAGCTCTGGCGGCTGCCATCTCTCTGTGCTGGTGCTGGTGTTGATGTTGGTGTTGATGTTGGTTCATGCCAACGCTGTTCTTCTCATTTGCTCCTCGTCCCACAATGTTCCCACAAGCATCCAAACCTACAGCCTGCATTTCCCTCTCTCTTTCCAACCTCTCGTTCTCCAGCCGCTCTCTTTCCCTCTCCCTCTCCCTTTCCCTCTCTCGCTCTCTCTCCCTTTCTATCTTCTCCCTCTCAATTCTCTCTCTTTCCCTCTCTCTGGCTCGCTCCCTTTCCCTCTCCCTCTCTCGCTCCAGTCTCTCCCTCTCCACTCGGTCCCGCTCCCTCTCCCGGTTCCGCTCCCTCTCTCGCTCCCTCTCTAACCTTTCTCTGTCCCAGTCTCGGTCCCGGTCTCTGTCTCTCCCCCTTTCACGCTGCCTCTCCCTCTCCCTCTCCCACTCCCTCTCCCGCCTGCCTGCTCCATTGCCACACTCCAACTGGTTGTTGTTGGACGGGGCCGTCATGGTACAATCAGTGTTGGTGGAGGAGGCTGTTTCGGTGGGCCGGTCAGTCCCGGTACAGGTCCCAGTCGCAACACTAACACTCCCTCGCTCATCGCTAGAAGCCGTCCCGTCAGATATAGTCACCGGAGGGCGTGGCAGTCGCTCTGCGCTGCAGCTGCGGTCGGCAGGGCAACGGCGAGAGAGAGGAGGGGCTCTGGGCAGGGTGGTCCTCGTACCCACAGACTTCATGGCAAACTCCTGCTCTCCTGCCACCCCACTGCCAACACTGCCCATAGTGGGGGTCAAAGGTCAGGGATTAGAGGTTAGGAGTCAGGATTGGGGAGGGTCACAGAAACATTTGGAAGAAGTGTGGGTCATCACAACCTAATGCAGGTAGTGGGGGCACACACACTAGAGGAACACAGAAAAACGAAAGGAGTTATACAATATTATAATTACATAATGACTAGTTATACAATATTAGCTAATGCAGAACAGATTCCAACCCACATACAGGGGCAGCGTGGTCCTCCCACCACGATACAAATTAAACAGGTCTGACAGATAAGTCTGGACAGTTATGCGTACAGTGAGGGTATAAATAAAGTAGTAATAATAAAACCTGTCCTCCAGTTTAATGATCACAGTGTTACTCTGTTTATTATGTATACACTTTGTAGATAAGAGTGCGGTATGTTATTCATGACTATTTTGTTAGTTGTTAGTTTATAAATTGAGGGATGCTGGGTGAGGTGGTCACTCACACCAATTCAGCACCAATCAGAAATGACTCTGTTGTTGATTTTGTTCCATTAGCATCATTGAACTGGAGGATGAACTTTGTGGATGCAAATACAGGAACATCTGCACACATTTATTACAATAAAAAACAACAGCCCTGCAATAAATACAGTTTTTTGTGAAGCTTCTAATGTTCAGTTTTTGTTCACTCTGCATCAGATAGAGGTTGCTTTAACCTTTGTTTGTCTTTTCCTAAAATGTGCTTTAATTCCTTATTGTTTAGGGTCTCAACAGACCCTAATGCTCCATGTGTCGAAATAATAAAAACTATAAAGTCATTATTATTAATAAAAACATATAATAATTACTACTTTTCCTCTAAAACCAATTTGCTTTTCTGTTTACCTTATTAAAAACCAATACGTACACAAATATTGAAGCGGTAACTTTCCCATTGCCACAAACTGGACTTGCACAGTTAATAAAGGTGAGAACATATGGACAGTACAGTAATTAATTGCTATGACACCAAACAAGAAAATATTCCTTGTTTGTACAGTATGTTATATGGGCCATGTATTAAAAAAAATATATTCATTTTATTTGCCAAAAGGTCATACATAGACACAGAAATATGTTGTATATTGTCCCATATGTGGCTCCAATTACACCTCCCTGTTGGACCACTTATGAACAGTTATTGAACTGTACATATGAACAGAAATCCTAAAGGGTTTTTTGGGATGTGGGTTTAGGATAGTGCGTAAACTTAGGTAAATGCATGAAATATCAAGCAGAGAAAACAATGTTAAGTATGTTTTTAAATCTGTTTAAGTCTGGTAACTTTTAAAGCTGTAGTCAATGGTGGTGTATTGGATTACTTTACCAAATAACTGGAACACTTTACAATAAAGTTCAGTACAATCCAACACAAAAATATCCCAATCTATGGACTGAAAGCCATAACAACACCTCTCTAATATCAATATCAACCTCTCGACATTGTAAACTCAAAATATGATTGATTGCAATGCAGTTAGTTTGCACTGTACAGGTATTCATGGCAGTATACACTCAGTTGCCCGTTTGTTAGGTACAACTAGCTCAAAATAATTCAATCTAATACAACAAACCTTCCATAAATCCAACAACCATGAAGGTTTTAATGTTCATTATTTTGTTGAGAGGTGTTGATTCAACTTTACGCTCAATTGAAAGGCTGTATTTGGGGTGCTGTTCAATTGTCTTGCATTGTATTGGGGCCCTGTATCAAAATCCACTATAACATCTTTACTATTTACTTTAGTCTCAGTTTATATTATGTTTCATAGTGCATATTCTAAAGCACATTTTAGTTGAATCAAATAATAGCCTTACTAGTTTAGGTACAGGGGCTCTGTGCAAACTATATTGGGGGGAAGTGAGTGTGGGAGGCTCAATAGGGGCTGCTAGCAGGTTTATGTGGCCCCGGTTATAGAGAGGTGTATAATCGATTAGTCGATCGACGGAAAAATAATTGCCAACTATTTTAAGAATTGATTAATCGTTAAAATAATTTTTCATGGCAGAAAATGCTGTTTTCAGCCTGGAGATGGATATTTACTGCTCTTCTCTGTTTTATATAATACGAAACTGAATGTGTTTGGGTTTTGGACAAAACAAGACGACAAACATCACCTGTGACTTTCCTCTTACACTTTATAGACCACACGTCTAATCGATCTATCTAATAATCTGCAGATTAATGGATAATGAGAATAATCGTTAATTACAGCCCTAATGGATATAAATGGGGTGAACAAAATATTAGAAACACTTCTGAGGATAATGAATTACAATTAAACAGCACAAACATTCAGCCTCTAAAATGACCATAAAGATTAATCAAAACTTCTCTAAAACAGCTTAAACTGAGGATTTATTGTATTAGACTGATTTTCTTTTTAGTTTAGTGCACCTAAACTGGCAACTGAGTTTATATTCAGAGCCTGTGGTATGTGCAGTTGAACTGTAGTGCATTAAACTGAGAAGTGTTTCTAGTATTTTGTCAAATGTCCCATTTTCATCAGCGAGAGTAGACTAAATATTAGAAACACTTCTCAGTACTGATCATATAACAGCAACATCCATCCATTTGAGTCCAGTCTGAGACCTTTGTTGCATGTCATCTACAACTCTTTCCCTTGGCTTCCTGTCAGCCGTTCACTGTCTCCTATCTAGTAAAAGCAAGAAATCTCAGTGTAACACAGTGCAAGTCAATATCATCACAAACTTCAGCCTTCACAATGACAACAACTAAAACAGAATATATAAACTTCATGAAGGTAAGATTAATTGCAGGGCTGTTGTATTAGTTTTAGATAGGTGTACCGAATAAACTGGCAACTGAGTGGGGCATACACACATTTATATGTGGGCGAGTAAAACAACTGTGTGCTTGCAAAAATAAACATGTTTGTATACAGGCTACTATGTTTATATGTCATCAACAACATTCAGTATCATAGAGCTTTCTCACATATGAACATTCACATAACCAAAATCACACAGGAGCATATTACCATGGCTAAGATAGATAGATAGATAGATAGATAGATAGATAGATAGATAGATAGATAGATAGATAGATAGATAGATAGATAGAGATAGATAGATAGGTAGGTAGGTAGGTAGGTAGGTAGGTAGGTAGGTATAGACAGACAGACAGACAGACAGACAGACAGACAGACAGACAGATAGATAGATAGATAGATAGATAGATAGATAGATAGATAGATAGATAGATAGATAGATAGATAGATAGATAGATGGATAGATAGATAGATAGACCGATAGATAGATAGACCGATAGATAAAGACGCAGTCATGCCAGTGCACCTCCCCTTCTCAGCCCATTTACTAGAGGATTACTTCCACTTGGGTGAATAGTAGTAGTAGTAAAATACACTGCCTATGTATCTGCTGCTCTGCCTCAATCCCCTCCCCTCACGACTCCCCCTCTCTCTCCCTTTTTCTCTGCATCCCTGGGCGGCAAGGGCGGCTTTAGCAGCATCCGCATCAAGCCCCGAATCGACTGCGCTCCCAAACAATTACTCGCTAGGCCCCGTGACAAGAAACAAACGCACGACCCTCGCTGAATCAAAAAATACATCCAGAATAAAATGCACAGCGTCATTAACATTGACGACAGTATCTTTGATTTACCGATTGTAGCATCCTGGCGGTCCATCATCAAAGGCTACTCACATGCAGCTCGGCGGTTTGTAAGATGGCAGCCTCAATAAATAATACTGTCACAAGACAGCAGCATCAGTCCTGGTCGGCCGGGCTCTGAATTATCCTGCGATGTAACCGTGGGTCGGTAATATTAGGGATGCTGTCTTCGACCGCTGTCAGCGTCGGATGCTGATGATGGAGTCGGTCGGTTGATACGCGCATCAGCTGAGAGACACACACCCACCTCTGGCCCCGCCCCCCCCCCCCCCCCCCCCCCCCCCCCTGGCTGCATGATACAAACGCCCCCTTTTGGCTTTCATCCAGTGCGCTCCCTCGGGAAAAGCCTATAGAGTCATATACAGTCCCCTGGATGGATGGATGGATGGATGGATGGATGGAGGTGGGTGACACGTTGAATGGAAACAGTAATGCTGGATGCATCACCAGACAATGACTGTTTTTTAAATTAATATCTTTTTTTATCCTGCAGCTTAGTAACTAAGCAATCATTATTATTATTATTTTTATTATTTATTTTTTTAGAAAACTATGTTTTGTTTCAATGGCCACGTTTTATTTGATGTTTGAGTTTTTCTTGTACTTGTTTCACCTGTGGTGGAGGGAGTGTTCAGATCCTTCACATTGGTAAAAGTACTAATATTACTCTGAAAAATACAAGTAAAAGTCCTGCATTGAAATAAAAAAGTTAATTAAGTAAAAAAGTAGAATCAGGAAAATGTATTGAAGTATTAACAGCAAAAGCACTACGGCAGAAACATGTCCCCTGTGCTATATCATTGCAATACTATTACTAATGCATTAATGTAAAAGCAGGATTATAATGTTGAAGTTGGTTAGGTAGAAGTTAATTTTTATTATTATTATTATCTATTTTTTTATCGAACTGCAACTAATAATTATTTTTATTATGGATTCATCTGCTGATTATTTTCTCCATTAACAGATTGATTGCTTGGTTTGTAAATCATTATGCAAACTAATCCATTATTCAGAGCCCAAAGTAACAACAATGCTTGTTTTTTCAAACCAACAGTCCAAACCTAGAAATTATTAGAAATACATTTAAATTATTAAACTAATTCAAAGTCAAAGCAGCAGATTTTCACATGTGTGACGCTGGAACCATGAAATGTTTGATTGTCAATTAATTTTCTGTCAACTGATGGATCGACTATTGTTCCAGCTGTACATGTATACACTGTTGGGTAGTTTAATTTATAACAAAGCATAACATTTTATAAACTCTTGATATGTTTTGTGTGCAAAAATATTAATTTCTAAAGTAACTAAACCTTTCAGATTAATGTAGTGAAGTAAAAAGTACAATATTTCCTTATGGAATGTAGTAAAATAGAAATAGAAACACGAAAAGAAAAGACTCAAGTAAAGTACATGTACCTAAGATTTGTATTTAGGTACATTAATTTAGTTAATTGTTACATTACACCACATGTCAAATATACTTGATCCTACGTTTCCCATAATGCAACTTAATAAAATCTTTGAATAGACCTATCCTGCCTGGTAAACACCCCTGTTCTTTTAATCTGTACTCTCCACATGTAATAATTGAAAAGTGTTTTATTGATTTAGCTATAAAAATATTTTAAATTGGCATGTCTTCACTAAGATTCTTCATTTTCTATTACTTTAATTTCTTCGATGATGCTCAGTTGCGATGAGCACAATCAAAAGAAGGACCCCCCCCCCCCCGGGTCTTGGTTTCAGCAGACTTCTTCAGCGGCCTGTAAAAAATGTGTCAGTCCTCAGTCGGGATGTGTTGCACGTTGTGACTGCTTGTCATCTTTGCTCTGCATTTCCAGGAGGCATCATGTTCTTTCTCTAAGCTCTGTCTTATTTCTGTGTTATGGACGGTGTGCCCTGGCCTTTTGTTAGACAGTGTCGGGGAAAAAGTCCTTTCCCCGGGCCAGAAGTGAAGTCTGGACCTCTTCCTCGAAACACTTTAAATCTAATAAGCTATTGACGTTCTGGTGTAGTTCTAGTCTTAAAGTTAAAACAGATTCAAAAGAAGTTCACTGGAGAAGAACAAAGTTAGATACAATCGAGTTTATTCTTATATGAATATAAGAAATCACCCGAGGTTACAGCCGGCTGAAAACACTAAATTATAACGTTCTGTGCTCTCCTCTTGTCCTCTTATACACCTTTGCCCACACCTCTATGAAGGTACTGAGGCTAAAAGGTCACTAATTTCCCATCATCTTATTCTCTTGACAATAAATCAAGGGACTGCTTTTCCCATTCTCTTTTGATCTAACACCTGTGCCCACATGACGTCCCCATACATAAGGATTATCTAGCCTGTGTGAGGGGTGCTCACTGGGTTGTCATGCGAGTCATATGTCCTCTCTACAGACGCATGTCACTCCCTTATCTCCTTCACTATATGCTAAGGATCTCATGAATCCATCCTTTCTGGGTCAACTTGGGGGGCTTTCTTTTTCCCTTTAAGAATGACCTGCTTATTCAGCACTTTCACTGAACTCCAGACCTGCTGTGAGTACAGTGTTCTGTGTCAACACAAAACAGATTGAGTATAATCATAATCAATTTAATCATAAATGCTAGGTGTAAAGTACATGCTGGATGAATATTTACTACAACAATAGCAGTTTCTCTTTTTTCTCTTTCATAGTTACCTTCTGTTTGTTGTTGTTGTATATTTTCTTTTACTCAATGTTTTTATCCAGTGTGCAGCACTTTATGATGGAGCTCTTGTTCCTGTTCTGATCATCATCATTATTATTATTATTATTATTATTATTATTATTATTATTATTATTATTATTATTATTATTATTATTATTATTATTATTATTATTATTATTATTATTATTAGTGCACTTTGACTTTTTTGGGCTGAAACATCTGAACTTTTCTGAATTCTCTTGGTTTAGATTTCATTCTTGGCATTTTGTCTTATGTGCTAAACCACCAGAATAAGAGAATAAAACAATGCTGCAAAACGACTGCTACACTACACTTCTCCTCCACTGTGAAATAGACTCCTCTAGATTAAACCTCTCAATTGTTGGCGATCGTCTGACCTTACCCCATTTCTTAATCCTTTCTACTGTTGAGTTGTCTTTCAGCATTTGCACAAAACATATTTGTGTCTTTATGGTTGTTCTATCCTCATCTGCTATCTCTTACTCTACATATATTGGAGCTAATTTTTTATCTTTTGCTCGTCTTTGTTCTTGAAGTGGCTGAAGTGTGCCCCCTGCAGGATGGGAGAGGAGCATCTAGGCCTAAAGCACACATGAGTAAATCCAAAATTCCTTTTTTTATGGAAATAAATCCAACATATATACGTATCAAGGATATGTGTGACTGGGGTATACTGTGTGATCGTCTGATGTGAGGCCAAAGTAATCTTTATACACTATTGGATTGGCAAAACTCTAGAGAGGAATCCCCCTTTTGTGTTACACTTGCTCAACTGTCCATGAGGGGGCAGTGTTGCTTTGTATTTGCTGGCAGCTTGTAGGACTATCACAGCTACACTAGTGCTTCATGTATTCTCAGGTCTCCCTTTGGCCACTTCGGGGTGCTTTGATTTCGACCACCCAGCTCAGCTAAACCAAGTCTTTCTCTAGAAGCCACTTATGTTGTGTCTGTGTGCTGATTTCAGGGAAGTCACAAATGTAAAACCTTGTGTGAATGAATGATTTAGTTTATAACTAAGAATTAGAAAATGTATTTTATGTCTTTACCACACTTCTTTAATTTCCTTTAATATCACTTTCTAAATTCTACATTTTACGTGTTTTTTAGGGTTAATGCTAAAGAAGCAGAATAAAACGATGCTGTTCCATAACCTATAAGCAGATCACATGGGGGTCATAAGACTTACAAATGAGATATCATAGACTACTTTTAATACAAGTAAATTGTGTGGTAGGATCAGTAATTTAATGACACAAGACTTGAGTCAATTGATTGTAGGGGCCTTAGTACTGATGGTATCACTGTGTGCTGAGAAATCACTCCAAGGTTGTTGTTGTCTCTATTTACTTTAATAAGCGTGTGAAGAATTCCTGTAGTTAATTTAGTTATTTTGCTAATCCAATTGTTCCCATTATAGTATCACATGCAGAGATTCTTCTTTAGGCATTGTGCATTGTATCAAGTTCATATGGCTTATATTCTCTTTTCCTGTTGAACCCTGAGAGGCTGGAGCGTTTTTAATTCATTATGTCTTAACACACAGAGGCCAGAGTATTTTTACTGTCTAGCACAAGCTAGCAGTGATGTTCACTCATGTAAATCAAGGAATGCATGACGGGATCACATCTCTGTCCCACATCTAAAAACTGATTCACTCAAACGATCATTCAGAGCCATACAAAGAAACCACTGTTGTATATATAACTGCAATAGCTTTTTAAAGTTCTATCTGTGATCATACGTGATTGTAGTTTTGCAGAATCATTGCATGTTCTGTCTCTACGTGTTGTGTGTTTATGTCATGCAGGTTATGTTTTTATCTTTTAATTGTCCTAATCAGTGTTCTCACTGTTTTGTTATTGGATACGGTCACTGGTACAGGAACTTCTCATGGATGTATGGAGGCTACAGTATGCCATAATTATAATATTATGACAAGCGGTTTATTAAAATCTATTAATTATTTGTCATCTGTAAATAACAATTTCCAAATTGCTTATTTCAGTGTATATTTAAATGATGCTACTAAAAAAGCTTTTTTGTTAAAAAAAATTAATAATAATAAAATAATAATACATATAATAAATTATAATTGTATTAATATCATTAATCTGAATCAAATCATGTTATTATTATTTTTAGAGGCCTTTGAATGAGTATTTGCCCCATTTACCAATGCGACACATTACAGCCAGATTTGCTCAATTTCTTTTCTCTTAATTCGCTTTTCACTGTGAAATATATCACATGCCATGCATTAGTTCTGACTCATGCTCATGTTAGGTTATAAAAGCAGCTCAGTGTTCACATCTTGACAATATCATTGGGCTGTTGTCCTCTCATTCATATAGCTAATCCCCTTATACATCTACAAATACAAAAATCCCATTGACCATCAGTATTTTAACCACCAGAGACAATCTGTCCGGATGTCAGACATAAACTCTACAAAGCCCAGGACTCTGGGCCGGGGGATCTGTATCATCACAGGAGCCTCCAAGGGATTCGGACGGGCGCTGGCACACAAAGTAAGTCATCAACTTGTAGAAATTACGATTTTAAAGAAAGACAAGCGAACAAAGAAATGTCCATCCAGGTGTCCCACTCTCTGGAGCCCCGCTCTGTCCTCCTGCTGGTGGCTCGCTCTGGGACTCTGCTGCAGGAGATGAAGGAAGAGCTGCAGAGCTTCACTGAGGAACAGCAGCTGGGGGTTCACTGCATAGCTGTTGATCTGAGCATGAAAGAGGGGGTGGATGAAATTGTCAGGGTGGCAAGGAAGGAAGCTGTAAATGAAATAGAACATGTGCTTCTGATCAACAATGCTGGTAAGTCTCAAATCACTGACTTTCTTGAAATCTCTCACCAAGCGTTCTACTCAATGTTGCTTTTGTATGCTGACTCTTTACTCTTCTCTTTTTCTCTCTCTCTCTCTCTCTCTCTCTCTCTCTCTCTCTCTCTCTCTCTCTCTCTCTCTCTCTCTCTCTCTCTCTCTCTCTCTCTCTCTCTCTCTCTCTCTCTCTCTCTCTCTCTGCCCCCAGCATCTTTGGGCGACATTTCCAAGTTTGGGAGTTTCACCGACCCCAATGAGGTGAATTCTTATCTGTCCCTCAACGTAAGCTCTCCCCTGGCTCTGACTGCAGGGATCCTGCAGGTGTTTCCCTACAGAACGGGCCTACGATGGAGCGTGGTGAACCTCTCATCAACGTTTGCACTGCAGGCCGTACCGTCCTGGGTGCTGTACTGCACAGCCAAGGCAGCCAGGAAGATGATGTTCACGGTGCTGAGTAATGAAGAGCAACACATCAAAGTCCTCAGCTACTCTCCAGGTAACTATTGACCAGGGGTGTATGAAAATAAATATGTGTGTTTTATTTTTACTGTGATCAAATCTGGAACTATTTAGCTCACCTGGTAGACACCATGAAGAAGATTGTAAAAGGTTTGATAAAATAAAAAATAAAAAAATTAAGGTGAAAGGATATATCAGGCCAGGTCAGGGGTGGGGGTCAAAGGGTACAGATGACTCTGACGCAAGTCCCGGTTTACTGAGTTACATTACGATGCGTTCAAGCTATATTGAGTAAAAATGAGCATTGAGTGAAGGTAAATTCAAACGTTATCATATGTTCAAATATAATATTGTAAAGAAATTGCAGAGAAACTTGAATGATTACAGTTGTTTGAAGGACATGTTTTCACTGCAATACAAAATAGATATAAGAGATGGAATTATGACCTGTTTAAGCTCCCAACACTAGCTTTAAGCAGCTAATAATGCATAGTACTTTCCAATAATGACAATCATTTTTACAAAAAGCTAATATTTGAATAAAAATACAATAATTTATTTCCTAATAATTTGAATGTGTGTTTTTATGCAAATAACCACTATAGAGGACAAAAACAAAGTAAAAGGATAACATTTATTGTTTTTGACAGTTTCGGGCTGGTGGTGAAGGTTGAGCTTGAGCCTTGAATGAGCGGCCCAATTAGGAAAATGTTGTCCCCCTGTCCATAGTTCCCAACGGCTGGCCTGATGTATCTGCACATTTGACCATCTAGTATACATGTAATATAGAGCACAGGAGGCAACATGTGATATTTTTTCTAACCAGCTAACCCTTTTGGTTTCCTTCAGGTCCAATGGACACAGAGATGCAGAAGGATATTCTGAGGTTAACAGGCGTCAACAATCATCCGCTGCCCTGCCAGGAATCTGTGGGCAAACTGATGAAGCTGCTTCTGGACAATGACTTCTCCTCAGGAGCGCACATCGACTTCTTCGATGTGTGATATGAATATGAAACAGAGTGAAGAATAATAGTGTCCACCTCGTGTAAATTAAAGTTGCTAAAGTTAGATAGAAAGACCCATGCTCTTTGCTTCTGCTCTCAAGTTAAATATTTAAGCATAGAAACAAATAGAACACAGTAGGGTAGCTATATGTAGTTTACAAAAAGAAAAGAAACACAACAAAAATGACTGTTCCAGTTTTGTAAATTAATGTCACTCCTTATTATCCATTTCCCCCTTCTAAATATAAGAACACATCTATGTATAGCCCAATTAATATAATTTGGATAATTTAAACCTGCTGCTTTTTGAATTTATTTATATTCTGTTTGTTGTCTGTCAAACATGTGAATCACTAATTAAATGGACAAATATATTTAACCCAAATGTTGCGTGATATTGCATGTGTTTTTCTTTATGACTATAATTCTGCATTTATAAATCCCTTTTGTATTTGGGCAAACTTAAGCCTTTTACCTCCAACTGTTTAGCGACACAACACAGAAATGTCATTGTATGCTAATACTGTAAAAAGTTGGGTGAATAAGCACACGTAATACATCAATCGATAGATTTGACTTTGGTCTTTTTAGTCATCGTAGGGATTTTATAAAAAAGAGCAATCTGATGTAAAAATTATCTGGATACAATGTAGAGCACAGAATACAACTGAACCTTGAAAAAACCTTGAACGTTAAAGGATTAGTGCAGGCTGGTTTGTAGCTGGCTAATACTTGGTTTGTGAAGTCCTGCGACAAAAACAAAGTAGAACATGTGTTGGTGAAAATGTGAGTAAGGTTATGTACATGTATATGAAGGATCTTTAGTGTATATGTATAAGTGTGTATGTCTCTCCTGCTTTTGTAGCACACTATGGGGACCCAAAACGTGTAGTCAAATGATGTTGTGGGGTCTGGGTATATTCTGGGAATCCTAAAGCTGGTACCCTCAATGTGTTGTCATATGTTGCAAGTACAGTATAAGTAATAGAAAGCACCAGAACAGGGGGAGAGGCAGCTGGTTACATCAGCTCTGTTTCTGTCAAACTTCTCACAGCCGTCCAACGTCACCACAGACTCTTGATAGACAGCCCCAACTGAGGGCCAAAAATAACCCCCAACGAGTGGGCACCTACCAATTCATGGTCAGGGGTAGGGGGAATTTCTGCCAGTTAACGGGACAAAAAGCCCAAAGTGTGACCACAAATTCAAGTAAATCTGAGAAAAAGACAGAAAGCTGTTACTTTGAGATGGTGTTGTTGGTTTTAGGACAATACATTTGATTTCTCAGTGGATTAATGAGACAAATCAATTCCAACCCATTTTCTGTGTCTGTTGGTACAGTTCAAGAGGTGGATGGCTATTTTAGTACCTCGGGTGTGGAATGTCCAGTTGTCATTGAAGAACACAGAGGGCACAGATTGGTCTACGAATTCCTCAACTCCCCTATCGCTGCATTTAGCTTCTCTCCACTACTGAAACATCTCCCATCCAGTTCACCACTGACTCACTGTTCACCAACATCTCAGGAACCAGTGCAGGAACCATGGAGAACGTGGCAATATTTGACTCACCTGGAAAGGGGAGGGGTCTGAAGGCTTCCAAGGAGTTTTGGGCTGGAGACGTAATTTTTTCTGAGCCCAGTATCGCAGCTGTTGTGTTTGACAGGTACAGTGATAATGCAAATTGGGGGTGTGGTCGCTCAATGGTTCAGGATTTGGGCAGATGAACAATATATCTTCTGTAATTTCTGTCTCTAAATTTAAAATATACCCATAACATCGTACGATTTCCTGATTTGAAAGGCCATTGAGACTGATTTTTCTCTGGTTTGACAATGAAACAATGTATTCTTACTGTTACTTAATCATGCTGATGTAATGTCACGTAGACAAGTGATCATCTTTAAGGAGATATTTTACAAAAGAATTGCTGATCCCTTGAAAGAACAAACAACAATTCTTACTGCATTTGTATCTTTTAGAAAATAATGCTCAGTTGTATTATCCAATATTATTCTGAATGAGAACAGGGTGTAAAATCCAGGAAAATGTATATGTAAAACTTATATATAACATGGCGGGCCAGACTTTACTGTCATTTGAGAGTTTGTGTTCAAACTGGTATAAATAAACTAAATAGAAAAAATAGCCATATAACTATAACAGAGCATTAGGCCACCAATATAAGGTGAAGCCAACATGTTTAACTTTACCTCTGACAATCATCTCTTAAGCCATCATATCTACAGTATGCATGTGCTGTAATTTATGGATCATAACCCTTTTCCTCTCTTTTTCTTCAGTCTAGCAGAACGTATTTGCCACAGCTGTTTCCGCACACAAGACAAGCTACAGCGGTGCGGCCAGTGCAAATTTGCTCATTATTGTGACCGGACTTGCCAGCGTGCCGGCTGGGCTGAACACAAGCAAGAATGTGCGTCCATCAAAAGTTATGGCAAAGTACCAAACGAGAACATTCGGTAAGTGGAAGGAAAAGGAAATAGAGAGTAACCCTAACCCTAAAAACACAGATAAGGAAGAGAGATAGAGAGAGAGAGACAGAGAGAGAGAGAGAGAGAGACAGCGAGAGAGAGAGAGAGAGAGAGAGAGAGAGAGAGAGAGAGAGAGAGAGAGAGCGAGACAGCTGTGCTTGTGGGACACACACAACAGAGGGTTGTTGGGAAGCAGTGGCTTTCAGAAAGTTAATATTATTGGCAGAACTACTAGGCTTGAATACATTAAGAGTGAGTCTGACCCGCCAGCCAAATAATAATAATAATAATAATAATAATACATTGTATTTATAAGCGCACTTTTCATTTGCGTAAATTCAAAGTGCTATAGAGTAAAAACGATGAGCAAAATATACATTAAAAAAAATTAAATAAAAACATTTGATAGACAGACAAGACAACACTTTAAAATGGTTAAATATGGTTAATTCATTAAATAATGAATGAATAAGCAACTAATTGAAAGTTCAGGAAAAAATATGAGTTTAGAGTTTGATGTGCATTGGAAGATTATTTCAGAGAAAGCTGATTCAGCAGAGAGTCCTGACTGGAGTATAAGGTTTAAGGAGATCATGCAGTGAGGACGGGGTGTGCCCATTTACAATTTCATAGGTCAACAGAAGCATCTTAAAGTCTGATCTGAACTATTTGCAGAATTCTAGTACTAACACATGGCAGGCCTGACAACAAAACCTTAATCCATAATCCAGTCTGGAGTATTGATATTGTCTGGCATGAAGTAGGATCTCTGCATCAGCCATGGATTTAAAAAACCTGATTTTAGCTATGTTGCATACATGGAAGGACCATAGTTTGTTTGAAGTCACTGATAACATTTCTTGTAGATTGGAGTTAAAAAGAGACACAAAATGACTACAAAGAGTTGCAAAACTACCAAAAAGCAACAGAATATGACAATATCCCACAGTCAGTTTTGTCTTCATTATTTTACCACAAGAACTCTGATATGTTGTTTACATAGTTGTTGTTTAAACACACACAATCAGTCTCAACAAGTCCTGATTTCATCGTGACCGTCGAATGTCTTCTTCTTCTTTTGTTTATTTTTGTGTGGTCAGTTTGGTGGCCCGCATCCTGTGGCGCCTCGACAAAGAGGGGAGCATGATGTCTGACATGCAGATAGTAACACTGGAGGAGCTGGAGGATCACATTTCTGACATGCAAGAGGACGAGTTGAAGGACTTCAAAGTGGACATTCACAACTACCTGGACTACTGGCCCCGTACCAGCAAGCAGCACACGATTGATGACATTTCACACATTTTTGGAGTGGTATGTTAATATGTGTTATCCTTTTATTGGCCTCCATTAATTTCCAAAGTTGTGTCACAAATAATATTTTCATGTTTCACCGGCAGGATTAAGCAGTAAAAACCAATGATAAACCCAGGCATGTCCTTCACACCTAACGTTGCAGCACTAGTTGTGACATTTTGATACTTGGTGGAACAAAACGTACCAGGCTAATAATAAATGTTAGATATTCACAAAAGTGTATCTCTAACTGTGAACTACTATCAACATGTCCAGGCTGTAACAATAAGAAACAGTTTATACGTCCTGCAGTACCAAGATAGACCTTTTTTAAGTGAAGCAATAAATATATTATACAGCAGTTCAACCAAAGAGCTTTATGCCCTTTAAATATTGTATTATTTTAATAGGTTTTGAGAGACTTTAAGTATTCCACAATAAAAATGATTTTACACATTTTATATCCTTTATCATCTTGAGACCCCTCGGATCTATCTCGTGACTCTATGTACCACAATGGGAACTACATACTGGTTTAATAAAGTCAGAGCTGTATTCTCCCGTCACTTTTACATTGCTTTATTTTTTTTCTTTGACCTTTAAAAGAAAAGACAGAAAACGCTGAAGAAAACCGTAAAAACAAGTTTTCTATTAAATTCTCATCGTGCACAAGCAACACAAATTTCTCCACTATTATTCTCCAAAGATTTTATCAGCTGTTGTTCACATAAGTCTTTGCCCTCTTTCTCTCAGATTAACTGTAATGGTTTCACTGTGAGTGACCAGAAGGGCCTTCAGGCAGTGGGAGTTGGTCTTTTCCCAAATTTGTGCATGGTGAACCACAACTGCTGGCCAAACTGCACCGTGATCCTTAACCACGGCAAGTAAGTAAAAAGAAAAAGCCATTTTAGTTTCTATTTGTCCTTTCAAAATGTGGTTTGTAATCAACTAAAATTATGATTTAATATGTCAAATGTTTTGAGAGTTTGTGTGTGTGTTGGCGTGCTGTCGTGTTTTGTGTGTGAATGTGTGTTCGTCAGGTTGCATTTGATGTAAAACTGCTTCCTGTTTGTCTTTCAGTCAATCGGCTGTGAATACTATGTTTCATTCTCAACGGAGGTGCGTTACCTCAACCTAAGCCTTTTCAAGTG
Source organism: Cottoperca gobio (assembly GCF_900634415.1). Classification (NCBI taxonomy): domain Eukaryota; kingdom Metazoa; phylum Chordata; class Actinopteri; order Perciformes; family Bovichtidae; genus Cottoperca; species Cottoperca gobio. The sequence continues at coordinate 15,900,855 of NC_041363.1, forward strand.
TTATTTATCAGAGCACCAATAACACTATGACACTAAATACTTAATCAACATATCACTATACATAACCAAGCCATCCTCCCTCCCACATCCATCGTAGAAAATAAGTCTTTGTAAGTAGTGCACAGTGGTCTGCACTGTGGTTTGATGTGAATCAGTTTTCACATCAATGTCAACATGCTACTGAATGCTCTAACCTTTTTTAAAGGTTTCTTCATCTGCCTAAAACTAATTTTACAGCCACATATTTATCTAACGGTTTGTCATGTCCACACAAAGTTTTACTCGCGTGCTGCTGGTTTATCACTTTGTGTGTTTGTCTACGTGTGATCACAACGTGCGTCTGTCCATCATGCCGACTGCTGTGTAAGATTGCGTTAGAAGCTTTTATTCCTATTAGTTCACCTCTAACACCATGTAACGCAAAATATTCATAATTATTTCATATTTAAGCCTTTTCTTTTACCCTTTTTGTTTTAACGTGTGGATATTTGTTACACATTTGTTAACTGTGGAAATAAATCCATAATGTTGAAAGAAATAAACCAAATTAACTTAAATTAACTGAACAATAAATTAAAAGAAAATCCACACATTTATTTTGTAAAATGTACATTTAAAAAAAGTATTATATTATATTTTAGATTAACACAATTAATGAACAGAATTTTGGCTTAAGTGTGAAATAATCTTCAATCCTTCATCTGGATTGAAAGAACTGAAAGCCACACGATGAAACAGGATTTCACCATCAATCAAAAACTGTATATGAAAGACTAAATGAAGTCACTTCTGTATATCTGCATGTATATAACCACGTTTCTCTATCTCAGGATTGAGCTGCGTTCCCTAGGTAAGATCGAAGAGGGAGAGGAGCTGACAGTCTCATACGTAGACTTCATGAATTTGTCAGAGGAGAGACGAAGGCTGCTGAAAACACAATACTTCTTCGACTGCACATGTGAGCACTGCAACAACCACATCAAAGATGACTTGAAGATGGGGGGAAGGGAAGTGGACGGAGTCAAGGTTTGTATCTTTGTGTTGAGTTTAATGTTGCTTTTCATGAGCCAGGAGAATGGTTTCCCACTGCACAAGGCATAAATGAACAAAACCCTCTCACTACATATAGTACTGACACGGGTGATAAGGACAGACGGGAAACATGAGAAGCAGAGCAAAGACTATTTTAAGCCAAGATAACCCCCAATGCTATCAGCTTCCAGACTGTGTGTAACGCACACATGTGAGGGAGAGAAAAAATAATAAAAATAACCTTCAAGGCAGTAACTGTATTGTAATGTTACCATATGCCAGAAATTATTATCTTATCTATTTTATGTTATATAATTTACATTTAACTACCAATTACAAACTACTTTGAGGCTTGTAAATAAATTCATGACACTGACATACCATAAAAAAAGTGTAGCAATTCCATAGCCTTGAAATCTTAACCTATGAAACATCACTCACACAGATTTATTAGTAAAATAAATTCAAGTCTTGGATATGGCCTCTTCAGCAGGTCAAAGGTCTTAAGATAAAAAATAATCAGGTCTTTGCATTTATGGACCAAGTCAAGGCAAACTTGTGTTGTCCTTAAAAATCAATAGTATGTTCTCTTGAAAAAACAAAAAGCATCTTTCATGATACATTTTATTGTGTTAAGTGTGTTAATACTTACTCAGTTGTGCTACCGTCCTAGATTATTTTATTAGAATTTGATCAGTGTCTCCGTTTAGCCTACAGAGGAGCAAGTGAAAGAGGCAACAGATTATTGCTTTGAAATGATGGATAAGATGGACAAGGCTCGACTAAATGGCAACTACCATGAGGTATTGTATCAATCACCTACAATAACAAAAATATTAAAATAATTACATTTTACCAGCGCTCAATCCTACTTCCATAGTTTAAGATGCTTTTTTCTCTTCAGGTGGTAAAAATTAGCAAGGAGTGCCTGGAGAAGACAGAGCCAGTTTTGTCTGACACTCACATCTACCAGTTGAGGATGTGGAGCACACTAAGTGAGGTGCAAGCCTACCTGCAGTACTTTGATGATGCTGCAGACTATTCCCGCAAAATGGTGGAGGGATACATGTGAGTACAGAGATATTGTGCAGTTTGCTGCACTACACACCTTTTTGCATATCATTTTCTATCACACATACTCCCCAGTGTAAAATAAATAAATATCTTCCGACAGGAAACTGTACCACCCGAACAATGCTGCTCTCGGCATGGCTGCCATGCGAGCAGGTGTAACTCACTGGCAAGCTGGAGAGATAGAGATTGGCCATGGGATGGTCTGCAAGGCCTATGCAATTCTCATGATCACCCATGGACCCCTACATCCCATCACCAAGGACCTGGAGGTAAACACCTTAAAAAAATGCATACAGATGTGGAACCTTCTTTGGCTCTACTGAAATGTTAAGCTATTAAGTTGTAGAGGGAGAAATAGGCCACAAGCCTTGAGATAACTCATGGGAGAACATTCTAAGTGCTGATGTGTGCTTCCTGATACAGGCGATGCGTATGCAGACAGAGATGGAGCTGAGGATGTTCAAGCAGAACGAGTACGTTTACCACAGTATGAGAGAGGCAGCTCTGAAGAACAAACCAATGGCCATGATGCATGAACCCAGGTCTGTGGAGGAGGGAATCAAGAATCTCTTCCACCGGAAGAAGTAAACAGATCAAGAAACATCCCATTGTTTACCGTTTGAGTGTCGTGTGTGAGCAAACACATTTAGTCAGGTGATAATTTGGTTTCTCGCTTTTGTAGTTACTTTTCATTAAAAAGATATCACACAAACTTTTGTATCTTGCTTTCAATTAGGGATGGCTGGTTAATTTTTTTTTTTTTTGGGAAAGTTTGTACAAAACTTTAAACCTGAGTATTAAGAAATTATGTTAGTCTAAAACACCAGATATTACTAAGACTAATGTAGCCTGCATCAGATTGTAGCAGCAGGTACACTCAAGCCTTGGAACAGTTTTGTTTCATAGTTATGGTTCCCATTGTGAATCATTGAAACTTCTAATATTTCTCTTTAGTTTGAAAGACACCAGTCCCCTTTTAGTGCCAACCCTGTGATCTACAGACATTTTATTCTTGGGGTGAAGAATCTGTTTCAAAAATGCACTTTGCCCAGGGAAAATACAGTGTGAACTTTATATAGACCTTTTTGAAGGAAAATTCATGTTTGCAGAAAATGGGTAGTATTCTAGAGGATCATTTTAGAAGAAAGTTTGAAATTTAAAAAACCCAAAGGCTAGGGGGGGGGGGGGGGAATAAAACATTGCAGTCACTTGAGCTTTTCAGGGTAAGTCCATATACACGCACAAAAAGAGATTACAAATAGTAATTTTAAACAAAACATCATAACTTCAACTTTTTGTGAATTACTTCTAACCTGCCAGCATCTAGTTTGACAGTCAGTGGCATTTTATCAAAAAGAAACCAGGACAGCTTTGCCTTCTATTAAATTATTTTATTATCCCAAGTGCAGACATTTACATGCGTTTGTTAGTCCTCTTGTACACAATGCCTCCAAGAGTCATCGTCTGGGGGACAGAGAGAAAAAGTCCCATTAGAAAACATTTAAAAGAGTCATGAAACACTTATACAGAAATGAGGTAACACACTACTCACATTGACAAGCGTGTTCCCATCCACCAGTTCTGTGACGGACTGGATTCCCTTTAGGGAGACCGTCAGCGTGTTACCGTCACGCTGAACCACCGCCTTAAAGTAGCATGAGACAAGATAACTTTCAACCTGGGGCAGTTATGCAAACCTTGACCAATATGCAAGAGGATTTAGTAATACAAGTGTGTAATTTTTATCACATTAAAAGATGCATTGTCATGTCCTGGCTTACCTTGACCTTCTCCCCAGTGACAGTATCCAGCTCTGCCTCCTTCCCGATGGTGAAGGTGTTGACAAGAACCTTCGAGCCAGTGGTGACCGTCACTTTAAAGTTGTCACCAGTCTCCTCAATCTCAGATATGCTCTTGATGTCTTTGCCTTTCTGGATGAGTTCATCAGGGAGACCTAAGACAGAAAAGCAACTTTAAGAATTGAGAGAGAAATGCATTTTATTGGCTGACAGCTATCAGTTGTAATTTAGCACTGTGAGATTAACAGTTTTAGACAAGTCAGCAAATAATTTACATTTGCTATCAAATAGCCCAGTTATTCAAAATTGCACAAAAAACATTTAAAGCTACTGGTGAAAAGAACAAACTTGAAATCTTACCAACAGCATTCATGAAAGACTCAAAGTTCTCCTGAGACTCCAGCTGGTACTTTCCATTGAAAGACATGATGACAAACAGTCAAGGTAAGTGTGAGAAGGGGTTGGCTGCCTTTTATACTCTCAAACTCCAGCCCTGCAATCATTAACCCCAGGTGTTTGCAATTAAGGCAACTCCAGCCCACTTCAAGATCCACCACTGGAGATAAGGACAGACAGAGAGGTCAGGGTGACTGGACTAAAAAGTAGATTTTAACAATGACATTCAGAAAAAAAACATTTTGTGTTTTCTTTTCTCAAACTCTGAGAGTTGCAATGAAGAAGACAAGAAAGATCTGCGTGAAAAGTCTTGCAAAACAAATGACAGAAGGGAGGATGTGAAAAAAGGGAGGAAAACAGAGAGAATAAGGATGAAAAGAAGGAACAGAAAGTGGAGGAAGGAAGGAGGAAGGAAGGAGGATGAAGGAAGAGAGAAAGCACCAAACCTGACAACAACGCTAGCTGTGCCTCAATTCAGGGGCTGCAGCCTTCTGGGGACGCAGCCTTTGCGGTCTTTGGAGGCCAGGTCCTCCGTATACCGCGAAGGCTGAACCGAGCGGTCTACGAAATGAGACGATCCGGTCTATGGGGGATTTCCTGGTACGTCACCAGCTGTTACCTTTTGCCTCTCCCGTCGCCTAGCAACTCTCAGAAGTTATCAAGCGCAGTTGACTGCTTACTTTCACATTTTGGAATGGAACCAGAGATAATACTTTTATTTTTTTATTTTCAATCAGTGACGTGCGGTGAGGTTCATGTCTGAGGAGGTACTGACTCTTTCAGTCAGATTTACAAATATATGAACCCAACCGAGTAGCTTATTCACCATTTTCTTGGCAGCATGAACATTGACTACTGGTTATTTTTCATATCTCATATCAGCATTCTTTATACACACAGGTAAGGTACATATCTGGCCAAAAAAGAAGGTTACATTTATAGCGGCTCAGAGAGGTACATGTATTTGCTCTGCACCCTCCATAGCGTTTTTAGTCTGATGCTTTGATTAATTTTAATACAGACTGCACTATTAACAAAATAATATTTTATTCAAGGTCAAAATGTTGTTTTTAATTTAATTATTGGATTGTTTTCTACTTTGTACTGTCTGCCTCACCTGTTGTTTTTTCACTGTGGTTTTATGTCACATCAACAAGACTAAATATATTACACACATACATTACATACATTAACTGGACTATGGAAAGTCAAGACGCATAATAAAAGTGTCTGTAAACATATTGGCGACATACAGAGAGATAGCAACAGGCACGTAACAAATGCATGCGCTCAACCTAGTTTTCGAGGGATTGCGCAATCCGAGGTGAGGCTCAGCTCGTATTTTTTTACTTTTCATGATGACCCCCTGACCGCACGTCCCTGTTTTCAATCATGATTGAAGATATGCTTTATCACCGGCGCATAATGTATTTTAGACGGTGGAGGGGCATCTCATACACACTCTGGAGACCACCCCAGATGATGCATCAGGAGACACCAGGGGCTTTATTGTGGCAGCCCATCCAAGTCCAGCAGCAAAATGTATCTGTATATACTTTAAATGTTATATTGTTTTATAATATCTTTCTGTTTATAATAATCATTCAATCATTTTCTTTGTTCGATCATTAATTTCCATTCATTGATAGGTAGTTTTCTAAATTATATAATCCCTTTGCTAAATTAATAAATCATATGTACAAAATAAATTCTTCCTGAACCTTGAAATAAATTAAGTTTTCATTAATTTACATTTGATTTGCCAACAAGTTTCTCCAGCAGAGAGAAGAGTCTGTCCATCCTCTCCCTGCTCTCCATCCTCTCCTCTCTTCTGCCTCCGTCTCCTTCTCCCTAAAACAAAACAGAATGTTAGAGCAAGTTTATCTATACACCACTAAACAAAAGCAGATTAAGTTGCAAAATAAGTACACATATTTCAAATAATAAAATATGTATAATCAATCCGAACGAGTGCACTGGACTTTTAAGTGATATTCTACTGTCATTTTAGCGAAGATTTGTTTTAAGGTCCTTTGATTTGATAAAATTTGTATTGTTAGCTATTCGTGCGAGTTGACACCCAATACTTACATTTAAAAGTATATCTATTTGCCGTTACTGCTGGGTTGAGGGGCGCCATTTCTCGTCAGACAAAAACGTCTCTGGGCGCGCGAGGAATCTTGGAATACCTGAGGCCGTGAAGGATGCATCAGATGTATCCTCCAAATCCAGCAAATGAAGGCAGCATTGTCGGCTGCATTTGAAGGAGTTGCCGAAATGGGACACCAGTCGCGGCCGCTGTGACGTAATCGGTCTACAAATGCAGCCTCCGAAGGCTGCAGCCCCTGAATTGAGACACAGCTTATGAAACACGACACTCACAGATTTGTTATTAGTAAAGTAATCTGAATGTCAGATTACTGGCTACCAAATCTTTTTTGATTAATGATATGATAGTTCAAAAGAACTTGCACTGTATGTTTCTAGTTGAGACCTGGTTAAACAACATTACTGGTGTGGCAACACTGACTGAGACGTGTCCTCCAAACTATAAATACTATCAGGCAGTCAGGCAAAATAGGAAAGGTGGAGGGATTGCCGCTTGTATGTAATGACATTGACCTGGGTGAATTTACATCATTTGAATATCTTGCTATTGAGCTTAAAGCAGAATTATCTTTGCTCATCATCACATTGTACAGGCCACCAAAATATTCAGCACTATTTCTAGAGGAATTCTCAGAGCTGATTTCACTCAGCATCACTAGATGTGAAAGAATAATCCTGCATGGAGACCTAAATATTCACGTAAATAAGAAGAATGATCCCAAGACTATTGAACTTGAAAAGTTACTAGACAGCTATGATCTAAAACAAAATATCAGTGAACCCACTCATCAGCATGGTAACACGCTAGACTTAGTGATAACGACAAGGCATCGATAAGGTCTCAGTAATCGAATTACCAATATCTGACCATCACTGTGTGTTTTGTGATGCTAACCTACTCTTAACAAAGACCAAAAGAGAGACAGTGGTCAAAAAAAGAATACTAGATGACACAGCAGAGGAAACATTCTCTAACATCATGAGATCATTTGAGCCATGCTCAGACTGCTTCTTAAATCTCATGGTTGAAAATCTAAACAACACCTTGTCATCTACTCTGGATATTGTGGCTCCATTAAAGGTAAAAAAGAAATCGACTGAAAGAATCTCTCCATGGTTAAACAACAGCAATGTTACTCAGACTAAGAGGACTTGTAGAGCAGCTGAACGAAGATGGAGGAAAACTAAGCTCACAGTTAACTATGATATCTACAAAGAATCCATGGCTGCCTATGGTAAAGCAATGCAGCTGGCACGAAAGGATTACTTTTCTAAGATTATCACAGAGAATGTTGGAAATTCTAGAATACTATTCTCGACTATTAACCAACTACTGAACACGGCCCCCACCCCTCCACAGTCCTCTGCATCAAAGTGTGAAGAACTCGCATTGTTCCTCAATAATAAAATAACTTCAATCAGAGGCAGCATCACTTATGATGCAGACACAGAGAACTTCTGCAAACATTGTGATGTAACCATGGGAACATTCACCTGCATCACATTAACTGAGCTTCATAAAACTGTAATGAATGTAACTCCTCCACCTCTTGTGTTGACCCGATATTCGACAGCATTTCAAGTCACGTCCTAAATATTATAAACACGTCTCTTCTAACGGGCATCTTCCCAGACGTCTTCAAAACAGCCGTTATAAAACCCTTGCTAAAAAAACCTAACCTAGACAGTAATACGCTGACCGACTATAGGTCAATATCTAACCTTCCATTCATCAGCAAAATACTAGAAAAAATAGTCTTGGTCCAAATAAACTCCTTTCTTAAAGAAAACAACATCCTGGAGGAATTTCAATCAGGCTTCAGCGCATGCCTCAGTACCGAAACTGCTCTGACTAAAATAATTAGTGACCTCAGACTAAACTCTGATACAAACAAGGTCTCAATTCTTATCCTGCTAGACCTGAGCGCAGTATTTGACACGATCGACCATGACATCCTAATCGTCTGGAAAAACTGGTTGGTCTTTCTGACTGTGTATTAAACTGGTTCAGAACATATATCAAAGGGAGAAAGTATTTTGTCAGGCTTGGAGATCATGTGTCAGAGAAGCATGATGCCCACTTTGGAGTTCCACGAGGGAGCTGCCTCGGTCCATTACTGTTCTCCCTATACCTGCTACCACTGGGGGACATCATTAGAGAACACAATGTGTGCTTCCATAGCTACGCGGATGACACACAACTGTACATCTCTGCTGAACCAAATGATACTACAGCTATTAACTCCATCACCACCTGTCTGTCAGCAATAAATAAATGGATGAGCAATAATTTCTTAAAATTAAATGAGAACAAAACTGAAATCCTACTAGTAGGTCCTGTAACAAAAAGAGAGATGATGCTGAATAACATGGGGAAACTTACTCCTTTGATTAAACCTGAAGTTACAAGTCTTGGTGTTATCATAGACTCAGATCTAAGCTTTAAATCCCACATAAACAAGGTGACAAAAACATCATTCTTCCACCTTAGAAATATAGCTAAAATCAGACAATTTATAAATCAAAAGGATGGTGAAAAACTAATCCATGCTTTTATCTCAAGCCGACTCGATTACTGTAATGCACTCTTTACCGGCCTTCCAAAAAAAACAACGGAGAGACTTCATCCAAAACGTTGCAGCGAGGCTGCTGACTACAACCAAGAGGAGAGACCACATCACTCCAGTGTTAGCCGCTCTACACTGGCTTCCAGTAACTTTTAGAATTGATTTTAAGGTCCTCCTTGTATACAAAGCCCAAAACGGAACCGCACCAAGTTACACTGCCAACTCTCTAATAAATGATGTGCCCCCAAGAACATTACGATCATCCACTACTGGTTTATTAAATGTTCCCAGAAACATCCAAAAGAAAATTGGGGATGCAGCCTTTAGCAATTATGCACCAAAGCTATGGAACACTTTACCTGCAGACATCAGGGAGGCAAGCTCGCTCAATATCTTCAAAAGTAAGCTAAAAACATATCTCTTTACTTTAGCCTTTAAAAGGTGATATTTTATATATTTTTATCTTAGCCACTTTAAACTAATTTAAATGATGTCATACATTTCTAAGCTTGTTTTTCCTGAAGATGGATCATTTAGTGTTGAGGAAGTAAGAAAGTTATAAGGTTGAGAGAGCAAGAGGAAAAAGTAATGTCAAAGAGAAAGATTAAATCTGAAGCATTGAAAACAATGGAAGAACATAAAAGACAATTTATGTTATGGGAGAAGGAAGCAGAGAACAGGGATAGGAAGAAAGTATGTGGATTATTTGCAAAGACAAATATAGATGAAAGTACAGACAAAGAGATTATGAAAATGTCAAAGAATGTGTAAAGGCTGCTATTTTAATTCAGCTATGTTTATACAATTTTAATTGCTATATTATTTTAATTGTGCAATTTTATTTTGGCTAGTTCTATAATGGTACTTCAAACTCATTTACATCAACACTGATTATTGTACTGTAAATGCCCTTACCCTGTCCTTGTACTAGTTATGTTTTTTGCTGTGAAGCACTTTGGGCTGCAATTCTTGTATGAAAGGTGCTACACAATAATGCTATTATTATGCAATTCTCATCACCCATGGCCCCCTACATCCCATCACCAAGGACCTGGAGGTAAACACCTTAAAATCTGCATACGGAAGCTTTTCTTTGGCGCTACTGAAATGTTATAAGCTAATATTAAGTTGTAGTGGGAGAAATAGGCCACAAGCCTTGAGATAACTCATGGGAGAACATTCTAAGTGCTGATGTGTGCTTCCTGATACAGGCGATGCGTATGCAGACAGAGATGGAGCTGAGGATGTTCAAGCAGAACGAGTATGTTTACCACAGTATGAGAGAGGCAGCTCTGAAGATCCTACCTCAGAGAACTGCTCACCCCACAAATCTCCACAAGAAACCTCCGTTCTGTAAAGGCTAACCTCCTCCTTCCCCCCCCCCAGGACCAAGCTCAAAACCATGAGAGATCACATCTTCTGCTCTGTTGCTCCCAGACTGTGGAATGCTCTCACTGAACATCTGAGGATGCCACAGACTGGAGGCTTTTAAAACAGGCCTAAAAACACATCTTTTTAACAGAGCATTTTGATAGACTTAACCATTTTAAAGTGTTGTCTTGTCTATCAAATGTTTTTAAATGTATATTTTGCTCATCGTTTTTACCCTGTAGCACTTTGAGTGTTGGTTACTCAAATGAAAAGTGCGCTTATAAATAAAATGTAATATTGAAGAACAAACAAATGGCCATGATGCATGAACCCAGGTCTGTGGAGGAGAGATTCAAGAATCTCTTCCACCAGCGGAAGTAAAACAGATCAAGAAACATCCCATTGTTTACTGTTTGAGTGTCGTGTGTGAAACACATTTAGTCACGGGATAATTTGGTTTCTCGCTTTTGTCAACACTCATCATAAATGGCTGTAGCCAGTCACTTTAAACAAAAAAAAAATATATAATAAAAAGTTTTACTTTGTGAACTGCTTCTAACCTGCCAGCATCTAGTTTGACATTCAGTGGCATTTTATCAAAAAGAAACCAGGACAGCTTTGCCTTCTATTAAATTATTTTATTATCCCAAGTGCAGACATTTACATGCGTTTGATAGTCCTCTTGTACACAATGCCGCCAAAAGTCATAGTCTGGGGGACAGAGAGAAAAAGTCCCATTAGAAAACATTTAAAAGCATCATGAAACACTTATACAGAAATGAGGTAACACACTACTCACATTGACAAGCGTGTTCCCATCCACCAGTTCTGTGACGGACTGGATTCCCTTTAGGGAGACCGTCAGCGTGTTACCGTTACGCTGAACCACCGCCTTAAAGTAGCATGAGACAAGATAACTTTCAACCTGGGGCAATTATGCAAACCTTGACCAATATGCAAGAGGATTTAGTAATACAAGTGTGTAATTTTTTATCACATTAAAAGATGCATTGTCATGTCCTGGCTTACCTTGACCTTCTCCCCAGTGATCGTCTCCAGCTCTGCCTCCTTCCCAATGGTGAAGGTGTTGACAAGAACCTTCGAGCCAGTGGTGACCGTCACTTTAAAGTTGTCACCAGTCTCCTCAATCTCAGATATGCTCTTGACGTCTTTGCCTTTCTGGATGAGTTCATCAGGGAGACCTAAGACAGAAAAGCAACTTTAAGAATTGAAAGAGAAATGCATTTTATTGGCTGACAGCTATCAGTTGTAATTTAGCACTGTGAGATTAACAGTTTTAGACAAGTCAGCAAACCATTTACTTTAGTTATCAAATAGCCCAGTTATTCAAAATTGCACAAAAAACATTTAAAGCTACTGGTCAAAACAACTTTATGAAACTTGAAATCTTACCAACAGCCTTCATGAAAGACTCAAAGTTCTCCTGAGACTCCAGCTGGTACTTTCCATTGAAAGACATGGTGACAAACAGTCAAGGTAAGTGTGAGAAGGGGTTGGCTGCCTTTTATACTCTCAAACTCCAGCCCTGCAATCATTAACCCCAGGTGTTTGCAATTAAGGCAACTCCAGCCCACTTCAAGATCCACCACTGGAGATAAGGACAGACAGAGAGGTCAGGGTGACTGGACTAAAAAGTAGATTTTAACAATGACATTCAGAAAAAAAACATTTTGTGTTTTCTTTTCTCAAACTCTGAGAGTTGCAATGAAGAAGACAAGAAAGATCTGCGTGAAAAGTCTTGCAAAACAAATGACAGAAGGGAGGATGTGAAAAAAGGGAGGAAAACAGAGAGAATAAGGATGAAAAGAAGGAACAGAAAGTGTAGGAAGGAAGGAGGATGAAGGAAGAGAGAAAGCACCAAACTGAAACCTGACAACAACATTATGTCCTGTCAGCAGTTGTTTTGGCTTCAATTCATGCAGTTTCATCAGACGCTAGTGAAACTTTGAATGAGATCATTACATTCATTTTCTATGCAGGCATTGTAACAAAACACTGCATTCACAGTGTTTTCATAGTATATTTTCTCCTCTGCATTAAGGATTACGGTTTGCCTGCAAGCAATCGGGGAATATAAAGGGAAACATTTCCCCTCATTTTGTCTTAAATGTGGCAAACACAGATAATATTTCTAAAGAAAAAATTTATATATTAAAGTTTCACAGATCACGGCAAAAAATAAATTATCTAACCTTTAAATGATAACAATTGAGATAAATTGCTCTTCAGTTTAACAAGAAATGTAGGTAGTTTCCCACCTCAGTTTTTATGTTATATTCACAACACTCCTGTCCTAATATACATATTAAAAATGCATAAATGTTATTGTAAAATATATTATTTATTTTCTATTGCTTCTATTGCAGCGGGTAAAAACCTTTCTGTGTGTGTAAGGGCCAGGGACGTGCGGTCAGGGGAGGCAGATAATGAAAAGTAAAAAAACTAATAATAAAATAAAATATAAATGTATAGGTTAGCCTTTTCAGAACGGAGGTTTCTTGTTGAGGTTTGTGGGATGAGCAGTTCTCTGAGGTAGGATGGAGCATTTCCGTGAATGCACTGATGGGTGTAAAGGGAGATTTTATAGTCAATCCTGAGTGAGACCGGGAGCCAGTGCAGTGATTTGAGGATGGGTGTGATGTGTTCGTACTTTCGCACTCTCATCAGAATCCTAGCAGCGCTGTTTTGGATGTATTGCAGCACCTGGAGGTTCTTGCTAGGAATCCTGATGAGAAGTACGTTGCAGTAGTCAAGTCAGGAGGAGACAAAGGCATGTACAAGCTTTTCAGCATCTGACAGAGAGAGTGCGGGGCAGAGTTTAGCAATATTTTTGAGGTGGTAGAAGGAGTTCTTACATTTTTGTCTGATGTGGGCCTCAAAGGTCAGGTGAGGATCCATTTTAACATCCAGATTGGTGACTGTTGATGAGAGTGGAATGTTGGAATGAGAAGGTGATGCAGATTGTGGAGGATGACTGGACCTGATGTGAGGTGCCAACTACAACGGCTTCGGTTTTAGAGCTGTTTAATTGGAGGAAGTTGTGCTTCATCCACGCCTTTATCTCCTCCAGGCAGGTGGTTAATGTGGATAATGGCAGAGGTGCAGAGGGGGTTGGGTTAGCTCTGATTTAGAGTTGTGTGTCATCAGCATAGCAATGGAACTATATTCCATGCCGGTTGATGACACGACCAAGGGGGACATGTAAATGGTGAAAAGGGTGGGGCCAAGGACAGATCCTTGAGGGACACCACAGGTGACAGAGTGTGTTTGTGATTTTGCCACTCCCAAGGTGACGTGCTCAGTCCTCCCGGTGAGATATGAGGTGAACCAGTTTAGGGCCGAGTGAGAGAGTCCGATTGTGGAGTGAAGACGGTGGAGGAGGATGTCATGATCAACGGTATCAAATGCTGCAGTTAGATCCAGGAGGATGAGGAGAGATGGAGATCCGGCGTCAGCTGTCATCAGCAGATCGTTGGTGACTCTAACCAGGGCAGTTTCTGTATTGTGGCCAGGGCGGAAATCAGACTGGAATTTTTCAAAGAGGTTATTGAAGTTGAGATGATCCTGAATCTGAGTGGCAACTACTTTTTCCAGCACCTTGGATAGAAATGGCAGGTTGGAGATGGGTCTGTAGTTGGCAAGGACATCTGGGTCTAAGGTGGGTTTTTTGAGGAATGGTTTGATGACAGCAGTTTTTAAAGGGGATGGAACATGACCAGACTGGAGGTAGTGGTTTATCACGGTAGTGATCAGGGGACTTATGGCACAAATGTTAGATTTGACCAGGGCTGTGGAAAAGGGGTCCAGGGCACAGGTGGAGGATTTCATCTTTTTGATGATAGCCTCAACCTCTTGCTGCGAGATGTCAGTGAAGCATCAAAGAGGCTGGGTAGGTCCGGGCTGGGGGTTGACAGTCGGGACTGACAGAGCAGTGGAGTTGGAGAGTAGAGAACGGATGGTATCTATCTTTTTTTATTCTAAATACGATGACATTTTCACACTGCTCCTCTGTGGTGTCTTGGTGTAAGGGAGTTTGAGGTTTGAGGAGATGATTTACAAAAAAAGTTGCTTGGAGTTGCCAGGGCCTTTGTTGATGATGTTGGAGTAGGAATGTGATCGTGTGTCTCTGAGGGACTTTGCGTAGGCCTTTTGGTGGTCTCGGTATGCCTGTCTGTGACCAGTGAGTCCTGAAGCCTTGAGGCGCCGCTCGAGGACACGCCCCGCTGTCTTCATCTTCCGCAGCTCGCAGGTGTACCAGGGGGCTGAGCGTGAGAAGGTGACTGTTCTGGTTTTGACAGGGGCGTGGAAATCCAGGAGACTGCTCAGAGATTTGTTGTAAAAGTCCACAGATTCATTGACTGATGTGAGATTTATAGAGGAGAGATGGTTGATGTTTTTCAGATTTCTGAAATGGATTTGACACTTGGGTTTGGTGTGGGGAAGCAGGAGTGGCAGATCCATTGTGATGGCCTTGTGATTCGACACCCAGATCGTAAACCGTAAACTGAGTTTGTGATGACTAGGTCAAGTGTGTGTCCCTTAGTGTGTGTGGGGACATCAACATGTTGAATGAGGTTGAGGCAGTCCAGAAGGTGTAAGAACTCGGCTGCATAGTGACAGGAGGGGGTGTCAACGTGAGTATTTATATCTCAAAGTATTATAAAATTTCCAGAAGTAGTGCAGAGTGTATTCAGAAGTTTGTGAATCTCTGGGATGAAAGCTGAGTTGGGTTTCGGTGGCCGGTAGATGAGAAGTATTGTCAGGAGGAAGGAGGGTTTACATTTAAATCCAAGGCATTCAAATGAGGAAAGTACAGGCAGAGGCAAGGGGGATCGTTTTAGTTCTTTTCTTATTGCTAAGCCGCCACCACGACCAGGGCTGCAAGCCTTTTCTAGGTAGCTGTAGCCAGGGGTACAGACTTAATTTAGGGTAAACCTCTGGCTGTTGCCACTTTTCCGTAAGGCACATAAAGTCTATTCCCTTGTCCATGATGTGGTCTTGTATGAAAGATCATATGTTAGTTAGGGATTGTGCATTAAAAAGTTATATTTTGACTCTGGATGAAATAGTGGATTTCTGTAGGGTCAGCAGTAGACTGGAATCCACTCCACGTTTTCCGCTCTGCTCAGTGTGTAGCGATCTCGCGGTGTTTCCCGTGCTACTAACACAGAGACCCATCTCTCTGTATGTCGCTAATATAATGTTTACAGACACTTTTATTGTGTCCTGATTTCCATAGTCCAGTTAATGTATGTAATGTATGTATGCAACATATTTAGTCTTGCTGATATGACATAAAACCACAGTGAAAAAACACCAGGTGAGGCAAACAGTACTCTGCTGCACTGAAGAGGGCGCACGTGAGCCCACAGCTTAATGTTGCTGTTGTTCTTCTACGCAGAGACGGTAGCGCCAACAAGTTAATGCTAAATAACATCAGTCAGGTGCACTGTAGCACCGTTTAGTTTAGTTTTTTTCTCCGACTGACGGCCAAAAATGTAAAATTTTACAAGTAAAGGTAAGAACACAATTGTAATTGAATATGGGATCTGACTAAGAGAACACAATCCAATATTTAAATTAAAAACAACATTTTGACCTTAAATAAAATATTAATTTGTTAATAGTGCAGTCTGTATTAAAATTAATTAAAGCATCAGACTAAAAACGCTATGGAGGGTGCAGAGCAAATACATGTACCTCTCTGAGCCGCTATAAATGTAACGTTCTTTTTTGGCCAAATATGTACCTTACCTGTGTGTATAAAGAATGCTGATATGAGATATGAAAAATAACCAGTAGTCAATGTTCATGCTGCCAAGAAAATGGTGAATAAGCTACTCGGTTGGGTTCATATATTTGTAAATCTGACTGAAAGAGTCAGTGCCTCCCCAGCCATGAACCTCACCGCACGTCACTGGTAAGGGCGTGCATTCACACATGTGAGGGAGAGAAAAAGTACTAAAAATAACCTTCATTTACCCAGTAACTTCAAGGCAGGAAATGTATTTTAATGTTACCCTATGCCAGAAATGATTATCTTATCTATTTTATGTTATATAATTTACATTTAACTTCCAATTACAAACTACTTTGAGGTTTGTAAATAAATTCATGACACTGACATACCATAACAAAGTTTAGCAATTCCATGGCCTTGATACGGCTTGACATTATCTTAACCTATAGCTATGTCTCAATTCAGGGGCTGCAGCCTTCAGAGGACGAAGCCTTCGCGGCATTTAGAGGCTGGGTCCTCCAAGCACAAGGCTCGACTAAATGGCAACTACCATGAGGTATTGTATCCAATCACCTACAATACCAAAAATATTAAAACAATTCTATCTTACCAGCGCTCAATCCTACTTCCATGTTTTCAGATTCATGTTTGTTTCTCTTCAGTGTGCCTGGAGAAGACAGAGCTAGTTTTGTCTGACACTCACATCTACCAGTTGAGGATGTGGAGCACACTAAGTGAGGTGCAAGCCTACGTGCAGAGTTCTTTGATGATGCTGCAGACTATTCCCGCAAAATGGTGGAGGGATCAAATCAAATCAAATGTATTTATATTGCCCAATATCACAAATCACACATTTGTCTCAGTGTGCTTTACAGACTGTACAGCATACGACACCCTCTGGTCCTTAGACCCTCGCATCGCACAAGGAAAAACTTCCTCAAAGAAACCCCACAATTAAAGGGGGTAAAATGGAAGAAACCTCAGGGAGAGCAACTGAGGAGGGATCCCTCTCCCAGGACGGACATACATGCAATAGATGTCGTGTGTACAGGATAAACATAGTACAAATACAACATTTGACAGAAATAATGTTGTGATAAAAAAAAGAGAAAGGATGAATCCAGGATAATGTCAAAAAGGCTTCCCGATGTCCAGCAGGACCAGGGCAGCAGGTGCAGCCACTATTCCTGATCCTGACGTAAACTTTATCAGTGGCAACATGAAAGACACAGAAACTCCGGGGATGATGCCCCGGATGCTGAGTTAGTAACATACATTTACATAAATGCATACCAATAGAGAGGGGGAAAGGGGAGAGGGAGGGGAGGAGAGAGGAAGATATGGAGGACAGCAGGGAGGTGTCCCCCGGCAGTCTAAGGCTATAGCAGCATAACTAGGGGCTCATCCAAGGCAACCCTGAGCAAGCCCTAACTATAAGCTTTATCAAAAAGGAAAGTCTTTAGCCTACTCTTAAATGTGGAGAGTGTGTCTGCCTCCCAAACACAAACTGGAAGCTGGTTCCACTGGAGAAGAGCTTGATAGCTGAAGGCTCTGGCTCCCATTGTGCTTTTAGAGACTCTAGGAACTACAAGTAACCCTGCAGTCTGGGAGCGCAATGCTCTAGTTGGTTTATAAGGTACTATGAAATATTTAAGATATGCTGGAGCCTGACCATTAATTGCTTTGTAAGTCAGAAGAAGGATTTTGAATTCTATTCTGTATTTTACCGGGAGCCAGTGCAGAGCAGCTAATACAGGAGTTATATGATCCCGTTTAATCCAGGTTTAATTGATAGATATAATTGGGTATCATCCGCATAACAATGAAAGTTTATAGAGCGGTTTCTCAAAATATTGCCCAAAGGAAGCATGTATAACGTGAATAGAACAGGTCCAAGTACAGAACCCTGCGGAACTCCAAGACTGACTTTGGCTGTCATGGAGAATTTATCGTTAACACATACAAATTGAGATCGCTCAGATAAATAGGACTTGAACCAGTTTAGTGCGGTTCCTTTTATGCCAACACAATGTTCCAGTGTCTGTAATAGAATGTCCTGATCAACAGTGTTGAAAGCAGCACTGAGGTCTAACAAGACAAGAACAGAGACGAGTCCTTTGTCTGAAGCCAATAGAAGGTCATTGGTAACTTTCACCAGTGCCGATCTGTGCTATGATGAACTCTAAATCCAGATTGAAAAACCTCATATAAACTATTATGTAAAAAATCACAACTGTTTTGCAACTGCTTTCTCAAGGATCTTAGCGAGAAAGGGAGTGTTAGATATCGGCCTATAGTTGGCTAAAACCTCTGGATCAAGACTTTTTAATAAATTGTTTTATTACAGCTACTTTAAAGGATTGTGGTACGTAACCAGATAATAGAGGCAGGTTGATCATATTTAATAATGAGGTGTTAATTAAGGGTAAAACTTCTTTAAACAGTTTAGTTGGAATAGGGTCTAAAAGATAGGTTGATGGCTTAGTCCAGTGGTTCCCAAATGGTGTGCCGTGAGATAAATCCCGGTGTGCCGTGGGAATTTGAAACAATTAAGCCTATTGCATTTAACTGTACACAAGGTTATGAATGATTTTTTTATTTACTTCAGTGTTTCCCCTAGGTTTACTGCTCTGTGGGGTGCTACCTGGGCTGGATGAGGTCCGTGCATGGCGCAGATTTTTTAAATTCTCTCCTTACCTTTCCTCCGCTCTGTCTGTCAGAGGAGAGTATGTACATACGCAAAGCAACTGAAACATGCACATAAATGAGATAAATTACATAAGCGTTTAGTTTTTTTAATAAATGAGCACCTGTTCAGTGTGAAAAGTGAGTTGTGAATATATATATATATATATATATATATATATAAAAAGAGAAAACATCTTAAATTTCAGGGGGGAGGGGGGGCGCAGCACAGGGAAACACTGTACTTTATCAGTACTTTGTCCTACACACTTATTTCACAATATAAAACAATAGATCGTATATGCTTTGGCCTAAATATAAATAATTATATATATAAAAAAAGAAATCTGTCAAAGCGAACCCGTTTTAGCCATTTGCGCATGCTGGGAAATATTAGAGTGTGACACATCAAAGGCTCTCTGCTAGTGTGAAGGAGAATAGCTTCTTACAAGGACTAGGCTAAATAAATGTTCACAGAGTGATAACAGTGACACTATGTGTTATAGAGGGGATTTTGCCCGGATATGAACACAGGTGTGCCTTAACATTTTGGCTTGGTCTTTGGTGTGCCTTGGCCACAGAAAGTTTGGAAACCACTGGCTTAGACGACGAGATTGTTGAAGTTAGTGGGTTAAGATTGATTGGATTAAAACAATCTAGATATATTTCAGGAGTTACTAATGTTTTTGAAATTCCAGAGGTTGAAGTTAAGTCATTACCAATTGAGGGCAGGAGGAGATTAATTTTGTCTCAAATAATTATATCGTTAAAGAAGCTCATGAAGTCGTTACTACTGAGAGATATAGGAACAGAAGGCTCTGTAGAGCTGTGGCTCTCTGTCAGCCTGGCTACAGTGCTGAAAAGAAACCTGGGGTTGTTCTTATTTTCTTCTATTAATGAAGAGTAATAAGCTGCTCTGGCATTACGGAGAGCCTTCTTATACGTTTTAAGATGATCTAACCAGACTGATCTACGAACAAGATTCTTCTAATTTAGTGGAACGCCAGTTACTTTTAAGATTTCTCGACTTTTGTTTTAGTTTGCGGATTTGTAAATTAAGCCATGGAGGTTTCTTTTCTGTTTATTATCTTCTTTAGAGGAGCGACAGAGTCGAGTCTTATTTGCAGTGAGGCTGCAAATTGCTAAAAAATGGTCTGATACACTGATAAACTTTGTTTACATGTGAGTACAGAGATATTGTGCAGTTTGCTGCGCTACACACAGCGCATCATTTTCGATCCAATAATTTAGCCAACACGCAGACTCCCCAGTGTAAAATAAATAAAATCTCTTCCCGACAGGAAACTGTACCACCCGAACAATGCTGCGCTCGGCATGGCTGACATGCGAGCAGGTGTGACTCACTGGTAAGCTTGAGAGATTGGCCATGGGATGGTCTGCATGGCCCACTGCATCCCATCACCAAGCACATGCGGTAAACACCTTAAACTCTGCATACGGATGTGGAAGCTTTTCTTTGGCTGTCCTGAAATGTTATTTAAGCTATTAAGTTGTAGTTGGAGAAATAAGTCACAAGCCTTGGGATAACTCGGGTGAACATTTTAGGTGCTGATGTGTGCTTCCTGATACACGCGATGCGTATGCAGACAGATGGAGCTGAGGATGTTCAAGCAGAACGAGTATGTTTACCACAGTAAGAGAGGCAGCTCTGAAGCACAAACCAATGGCCATGATGCATGAACCCAGGTCTGTGGAGGAGGGAATCAAGAATCTCTTCCACCGGAGAAAGTAAGAAGAAACATCCCATTGTTTGTTTTCTGAGTGTCGTGTGTGAGCAAACACATTGGTCACGTGATAATTTTGTAGTTACTTTTCATTAAAAGACATCACAAACCTTTGTCTTTCAATTAGGGATGGCTGGTTAATTTACTTATTTTTAAAGTGCAAGTTTGTGCAAAACTTTAACCTGAGTATTACAAAATAATTCTAGGTACCTTGGAACAGTTTTGTTTCATGGTTGTAGTTCCCATTGTGCATCAGAGGGAACAATTACCAGCATGTAATAAGTTAACTCTAAATAAGGTATGTTTTGAACCACACTAAGCCAAAATGCCTCTAGCCTTTAATCATTGCCTGTGTACATGTTATGAAAGAGTGGCATCTCATTGAGATTTGTAATATTTCTCTTTAGTTTGAAAGACAACAGTCCCCTTTTAGTGCCAACCCTGTGATCTACAGACATTTTATTCCTGGGGTGAGGAATCCGTTTCAAAAATGCACTTTGCCCAGGGGAAAATACAGTGTGAACTTTATATAGACCTTTTTGAAGAACAAGTCATGTTTGCAGAAAGTGGGCAGTATTCTGGAGGATCATTCTATAAAGTTTGAAATTTAAATGTAAAAACCCAAAGGCTAAGAGGGGGGGGGGGGGGGGGGAATAAAACATTGCAGTCACTGCAGCTGTACATAAAATGCAGCATAGCCTGAGTGTGTGTGGGGGGGGGGGGGGTTGGACACAGAGGCACATTAAGGACACCAGAGTGTATGACAGATGAACTGTCCTGGGATCAACCTTGTGTTAAACCAGAAGTGCCAACTTACTTTTGACAGTGTTGAACAACAAGAGCCTCACAAGCTACTTTCAGCCACTGATCATAAATGGCTGTAGCCAGCTGCTGGATTGAGTCACAATGCTCAGCAGGTGGTGCACTGACTCCCTACACATTACTACTATCTGTAACAAGTAAGACTACCTCTGCATGTTGATTCAGCTACAAATGAGGGCATTCACCAATATCTCATTCATCTAGTGATCCTTCAAGCTTTCCACTTTGATTTTCCAAATGGCCACACGAGTGTCAATTACTTTTTGCTGCAAAAGTTAAAAATTTCTTTAAACACATGGTACTTATGCAATTAGTTCTGGCAAACTCAGTCAGTAAAGTGACCTTTAGCCAGGGAAAGTCCATATACACGCACGAGATAAGATTACGAGTCATTTTAAACAAAATATAATAAAAGTTTTACTTTTTGTGAACTACTTCTAAACTGCCAGCATCTAGTTTGACAGTCAGTGGCATTTTATCAAAAAGAAACCAGGACAGCTTTGCCTTCTTTTAAATTTGTTTATTATCCCAAGGGCAGACATTTACATGCGTTTGTTAGTCCTCTTGTACACAATGCCTCCAAGAGTCATCGTCTGGGGGACAGAGAGAAAAAGTCCCATTAGAAAACATTTAAAAGCGTCATGAAACACTTATACAGAAATGAGGTAACACACTACTCACATTGACAAGCGTGTTCCCATCCACCAGTTCTGTGACGGACTGGATTCCCTTTAGGGAGACCGTCAGCGTGTTACCGTCACGCTGAACCACCGCCTTAAAGTAGCATGAGACAAGATAACCTTCAACCTGGGGCAGTTATGCAAACCTTGACCAATATGCAAGAGGATTTAGTAACATAAGTGTCATTTTTATCACATTAAAAGATGCATTGTCATGTCCTGGCTTACCTTGACCTTCTCCCCAGTGACAGTCTCCAGCTCTGCCTCCTTCCCAATGGTGAAGGTGTTGACAAGAACCTTCGAGCCAGTGGTGACCGTCACTTTAAAGTTGTCACCAGTCTCCTCAATCTCAGATATGCTCTTGATGTCTTTGCCTTTCTGGATGAGTTCATCAGGGAGACCTAAGACAGAAAAGCAACTTTAAGAATTGAGAGAAATGCATTTTATTGGCTGACAGCTATCAGTTGTAATTTAGCACTGTGAGATTAACAGTTTTAGACAAGTCAGCAAATAATTTACATTTGCTATCAAATAGCCCAGTTATTCAAAATTGCACAAAAAACAAAACAACTTTATGAAACTTGAAATCTTACCAATAGCCTTCATGAAAGACTCAAAGTTCTCCTGAGACTCCAGCTGGTACTTTCCATTGAAAGACATGATGACAAACAGTCAAGGTAAGTGTGAGAAGGGGTTGGCTGCCTTTTATACTCTCAAACTCCAGCCCTGCAATCATTAACCCCAGGTGTTTGAAATTAAGGCAACTCCAGCCCACTTCAAGATCCACCACTGGAGATAAGGACAGACAGAGAGGTCAGGGTGACTGGACTAAAAAGTAGATTTTACCAATGACATTCAGAAAAAAAACATTTTGTGTTTTCTTTTCTCAAACTCTGAGAGTTGCAATGAAGAAGACAAGAAAGATCTGCGTGAAAAGTCTTGCAAAACAAATGACAGAAGGGAGGATGTGAATAAAGGGAGGAAAACAGAGAGAATAAGGATGAAAAGAAGGAACAGAAAGTGTAGGAAGGAAGGAGGATGAAGGAAGAGAGAAAGCACCAAACTGAAACCTGACAACAACATTATGTCCTGTCAGCAGTTGTTTTGGCTTCAATTCATGCAGTTTCATCAGACGCTAGTGTGAACTTTGAATGAGATCATTACATTCATTTTCTATGCAGGCATTGTGACAAAACAATGCATTCACAGTGTTTTCATAGTATATTTTCTCCTCTGCATTAAGGATTACGGTTTGCCTGCAAGCAATCGGGGAATATAAAGGGAAACATTTCCCCTCATTTTGTCTTAAATGTGGCAAACACAGATAATATTTCTAAAGAAAAAATTAATATATTAAAGTTTCACAGATCACGGCAAAAAATAAATTATCTAACCTTTAAATGATAACAATTGAGATTGCTATTCAGTTTAACAAGAAATGTAGGTAGTTTCATAGCGAATTCTACAATCTTCTGTTTAAATTGTTTGCCGTTCACCTTTAGCACCGAACAAGAGCTCATAGTAAAACCACAAAGCTAACGAAAAATTGGTCAAAGGTGACTACCGAACAAGATAACCGTGTTGCAACAGTGTTATTGGGTCACTGGAGTTGCCACGATTCCATACTGGACCTGCGCACATGCACACACACACACACACACACACACACACACACACACACACACATTGTCACGAGAAGATCCTTTGGAGGGTGTCGTAACCTGTACAGTCTGTAAAGCACACTGAGACAAATGTATAATTTGTGATATTGGGCTATACAAATAAATTTGATTTGATTTGATTTGGAGTCACACAGCAGACTGTTACAGGGTAATGCGAAGCCGATACCCTAAAAAGATAAAGACGGCTGTGGGCTTTGTATGTTTGGTGATAGTGGAAAATAGTGTAACAATGCCTGATAAGCTTTATGCTGACTTGTTCTTAACTGTATGGAGAAAAGGATTTAGAGGGTTTCAAACCGTCTACATCGCAGCCAAGTTTTCAGTCAGGTGGCTCTAACATAAAAAGAAACAACAACATTTCATACTCTCTCAAAACTTTATTTCAACATGCACATATCGGGATGACCACTGACAGTATTCATCCCTATTTTCATACATAAAAATATATTGACAAAGGCACTCTACCGACATACTAACATAGAAATACAACTATATGAACTACAACTACAAGTCCCATTTCCCATGAGGCTTGGGTGTCAGGAGCAGCTCATTGGTGAACTCGATGAGAAGTGTGACCGGCCAGATGCAGGAGCCTGAGGATGATGTCAGCGGGGTCGCTGCCGTCGGACAGGCTGATTTGGTCGTCTCCTTCCTCATCGATGAGGCAGGATTGGTCTGTGGTGCAGCTTTCTGTGGCACGGTAGACAAAAACAAATAAAGGAGGAGTTATCACTAAGAATGATGTCTGTTAATGAAATCACACACTTTACAATATGTTGTTATCAGGTTTTGAGACCCCATGACCATGAACTTACTCAGATCAAGAGGGCAAATAATCAAAGAAAAGTTCAGAATCACCAAAGTAGCAAACCTTAAATGCAAAGAAACAGTATGCTGCTTATTTAATCGCATTTGCAGATTTGTTCGTAGCTAAATCAAAGCGTGTAATATAATAGAAAAATACAAGAAAATCACAAATCAATCCTATATGCAGTGGTGGAAAATAAGCAAATTCACTCAAGTGCTGTACTTTTTGCACAATTTTGAGATACTGAGGTATTTTAATTGTTTGCTACTTTATACTTCCACTCCACTACATTTTAAATAGAAGTACAATACATTTATTTGACAGCTAAAGTCACAGTTACTTTACAACAGATTTTAAATATATAATGAGCATTTAAATACTATAAACAAATAAATAATATTAAAACAACTAGAATCAACTCCAATTGGGTCGACTACGACATTAAAATGCTGTTTGATTTATGATATCATATATAACAGTAGAACTCTGAGAGCCATTTTTCCAGCATAGTTGGTACTTTACTTTTATACTTTAAGTAAATGTTGCTGATAATACCTTTGAAGTTTAACTTAAGTGAAGTTTTGAATGCATGACGTTATTTTGAGTGCTACTTTTACACAAGTAAAGAATCTGAATATGTATTCCACTATTGTCTGTACTTAACAGGAAGTCCTGACCTGCATCACAGCAGAGTCCTGAAGCAGCGCAGCGTCCTCCCTCAGATCCACAGGGTCTCCCGCCTGCCTGGCAAGGGGTGAGCAGGTAGTTCTCCTCCACACAGTGAGCTGTTTCCGGGGCGCCCAGCAGGCAGCCGAGGCCGTCCCCGCAGCAGATACTGGGGCCGAAGCAACGGCCCCTGTCTCCGGGGCCACAAGACATGCACTGGTGGAGGAAACGTTTGATTATTATTGATGTTATTTACAACATATGTCAAAGCAATTTAGCACTGTGAAGAGAGCATATTTATCATAAGCTAATGTGTCTGTGAAGCGCTCTAAAGGGACATTTTTTAAATGTAAAATCCAAAAGAAAATGTTTTAGGAGGTACTTTGACAAGTAGCTCACAACTGTTTATTTAATGTAATTGTACTGTAGTTATTTCTGTAGATAGTTATTTAACATCTATTGCATGTGTGTCTGTCCTGGAAGAGGGATGCCTCCCGTTCTTCTTGAAGAACCTTTCTTTTGTTGTTGTGGTTAAAGTTTTAGTTTGGTGAGTTGTTCCTTATCCAGATCAATGACTGTAAGAATAGAGGGTGTCATACTGTAATGTACAGATTATAAAACCCTTTGTGAAGTGTGATTTTGGGCTATATAAGTAAAATTGACTAAATCTTCTTTAAAACATCTAGGTTTATCACTTCACAAAATAATATAAAGTTTTAAAAGCGGTAAAACAGCTCACCTTTCGCAGCGGAGCATCCATGATGGACCTCTTCCCGCCGATGGGACAGTTAGAGATGTAACACGCTGAACATACAGACAGGAGGAAAAGTAGGCACATGGACACGGCGGCTCCAGTCATTTCTGTAGAGAGGGAAAGAAAGATGGAAAAAAGAAACAAGTTAATACCCAAATCAAAAAATCCACTGACCAGAAATATAAGATGGACATCAATAAATCTGCAGAACTCACTCGTTGCTCAATCTCTGGATGATCAGTAGATGTGAAGTGTTGGTTTCAGATGCTTCTTCTGTTCTTGGAGCCTCTGACATGTCTTATATACTAGCAGAGCGTCTTCTGAGAGTGACACAGACATAAAAAAAAAGCCACTTAGAGATCCTTAATGAGTCTGTTTAAGTTACTATCACCTCCGGAAATGAAGCTGAACACTGGGCAGACCGGGTCAAAGGGGCCACGCAGTTCTGTGGCCAGGTTGCTTCTTGCTGTTGAGAATCATTACAAAAGGGCTCGTGGTGCGTGACCGTGCATGTTAGAGATGACAGGGAAGTCAGAGAGGTCAGGAAGTAAATGTGGAGATGGAATTATTCAAAGCATGAGTGTAGTCCAACTTCTAATCTGCTTTTATTTAAAAAATTAGATACATTATAAAGATTGTTCTTTTATTAAGTATCAGCTTCCTTTTGTATTAAATCAAATAATTATTCATATCTTACAAAGCACTTTAACTTTTATTCTTGTGTCTTATTCTATTACAACTTGTTTTTATTTCTGTTCTCTCTGCTCTTTAAAGGCCGGTCTTAAATGTATTTAAATGTCATTTTGTAATGTGTTTCTTTTGCACTATGTCTTAATGCTTTTAATGTTTTTGTAAAGCACTTTGAATTGCCTTGTTGATGAAATGTGCTATATAAATGAACGTGCCTTAAAGAATTCAAGTTCTTCTCTGAACCAAACTCAATGATTACGAAAAAGACACACACACCTACAAATATTCCTTTCTCTTAATTAAGTCTTTAATTCCTCACAGGAATTGACACACACATTGTGCAGGTCTGAGGTTAATTGGTCTTATGAGCTAATTAACACAGCTAATGATCTGCCACATCCCGTACACGACAGTTTCACCATTTCAATGATATGAGCTCAATTACTGCCGCTCCCTCCTGATCCACTAACTGCCACCTCATCTCAATTAAAAATAAATTGAAAACGTCATCTTTGTTCGCCAACTTCTGTGCCAACAGGGAGGAGCGGGAAATTGAGACATGGACTAACAAATGTTTATTTAGATTTCACACTCACAAACAAATAACTGGAGTCTCAATGTGAAGACAAATAAGTTGTTGTCGTTAAGTTTCACTCAGACAATGAGCCACTGTTGCCTCCTAGTGGCTGTTTCGACAAATTTAACCTATTTATGTATTAATTTTTCATTGTCTGTTACTGTTTTAATCTGTCAAGCTTTTTGCAAGAACATCTGAATATCAAATGTTCCACAGAGGTAGCGTTTTGTGCTGAGTTGCATTTATATTATACAAGGTTTCATGCTATAGTCCAAAGCCCCTGTATGATAAACTTAACTGACTAACTATGAAAAATAAATGTTGTAACTCAAAATATCTGAAATATCTTTACCTGAAATACTTTTAGTGCTTAAAATCCTTTCATATTCCTTCTAAAACATAGAAGATTTGATTTATTTGTACATGTGAAATCATGACAGGCAGTTATTTGAGCTGTATAAAGCGAAAGATCTGGTCTTAAAAGACTGAGATCCTCTGCCATCACTGCATGTCACTCCTCAGCTGTTAAACATTCAAACTGCATTGTTTTTTGTGCAACAACAGACCATGCCATTCCTCCAAAAGCTTTGCAAATCCCTATTTCATAGAGAAATGGAGATGTCTATCTAGTGTTTCCTTATTTTTCAGCAGGAAGGCACTAGGCTTGTTGACTTCCTCTCCCCTCCCTTCCTTCCTTCTCTCCGAAGGTACTCATCTGAAAAATGAGAACAAAGTGATTGTTCCTGTTCTCTTTCTTAAGTCACTTCAAATGCTATCCGTGGACGGGCGGCTCATTGTCAGGAGAGTTGCAGTGCGAGCAGGAGGGAGAGAAACACAGGTACAGGTACAACAGTAGCAGCTGCAGCAGCCCTTCAGCCAACAGCATCACAGAAAATACCCTCTGCTACACTCAACTGGTAAGTTTCACGCACACAGACTTTGCTGCAGCCTCACACAAACACACACTTACTTACACTGGCTGGCATATGAGGAGGGGCTTCGTGTTTTAATGGATTGTTTGGAATGCATGGTGTGGCAAAGTATAGCCCGTGGGTCTCTGCACAGTGCACCTTAAGTGGGAGAGGTGAAGAGGATAAAAGAAAAGGATCATATCCAGGAGAGTGTTTGAAACTGGCTGAAAGGGAAACACTGAACATGCATCTGAAAGAGTTGCAAAAGGTTTATAAGAGGCAGAATAACATTCTTTTTGCATTCTGTGTGTGGTTTATTTTTACTTTATATCATCAATCTGACATTTACATTTTGTCCCTGTAATGTGTGTTTCCATTATTTATTGATATGGAGAGATATTTCCTGTTATTAGAGTGTCTTTGTCTGTTCTTATAATTTACAGGAACAAAAGGTCTATGAATTATATAAATGTGAATGTGTCTGTAATCTCTGCACTGATTTTCATCTCTTGATCTTTCCAAACTTTGTCGTCCTCACTTGTTGTCATCATCTTTTCAACATGACTTCATTGATGATTCAATCATATTATACTGTTTGTATGTGTGTGACTCTGGATGTATGTTAAGAGTAGAAATAGTGGATTCTTTGATCAGCTAATCGACAGAAAAGTAACTATTTTGGTATTATTTATAAATATGTACTATTTTATCCAAGCATTTATTTAAAGGTAAGGTACTCTCAATGAGATCAGATCTCAGACCAGAGAGAACTGTGTACAAAAAACAAAACATATACGGTTTAAGCATAGACAGACGGATAGATAATTCACAGACATACATTAAACATACAACTACAAAAAGCATTTACAAGTATGATTGCAGATACATAAATACTACTTTTAAGTGAGATAAGATAAGATTTGTTTTGGAGCTCATTCTATTTCTATGCAGCATAGTATTTGAAGTCACTTTTTCCAAGTTCAAGGTGAACAAAAGGTACAGCTAATGTTCAAATACCGTGTGACCTGACATTGTATGTATTTATAATTAATAAGTAATTTATTTGATTAATTATTTGAGATATATTTCAGCAAAAATACCAAATATTCCGTATTTTAGCCTCTAAATTATGAAAATGAAGATTTTCTTTAATTTATGTGAATGTAAATCTAATATATTTTTATTTTGGTCAGACAAAACGATAAAATATGTCTCCTTGGGTTTTAGGAACTTGTAACAGGCAATTTTTTGGACATTTTCTGGACAAACCATTACCTAAAAATAATCTGCAGATTAATCGACAATGAAAATAAACTTAAATTGCAGATTTACTATGGTAATATCTGTATGTTGTGTGTATTATTATATAGGAAGAGTATTTCCTACATCTGCAACAGGCATCAGGGATACAACATGTATCAGACAATAAAGTAGAACTAGCTGTCATGCTACAGTGGATAGATCTCAGCCGCTTCTCGTTGATAAACTCTCAGCTATTTACAGGAATAGAATAGATGTGTTCAACATTGAGCACATTTTAGATGTCATGGAGAAGTAAGACAGTTCCTCTTTGATTATCATCATCTTTTCACCCATGACCATCACCTACAGTACAGTGTACACAGATAAACTGCAGTGGAGATGTTATTTATAGCTACATGACATCTCACAGTTTTAAACTTATCGGTTATTTAATCAACTTCAGACTTTAGGCTGCTCACAGAGATACAGATTAAAACTTCACGTAATATTATCAGTGGAGGAGAAAATGGGAAGTTCTTTCTGGCTATCAATGCAAAAAAAAAGCAGAGAAAAAGACATGGAGAAGCGAAAAGTGAGCGGGAGGTAGAGGTGAACTTTTCACAGATAACTTCCTACTTTCAGGAGAGGAGGAGATTTGTGAGAAAAAAAGAAGTGAAAGGTTTCATGTTGAACACTGAAAGGTGTGGGTGTCCATTTCTTCCAAAGAAGCTGTAAGAGAAACCGTTTCATTTCATAGAAACCAGACTCAGAGTCAGTGGATATAATTATTTTAATCAGATTTTCTACAAATGACGTGTCTGTTTTTAGGGCTGCAGCAACTTTAACTACATGTAAGCAGAGGTGGACAGTAACTGAATACTTATTTTAGTACTGTACAATTTGAGGCACTTGTACTTTACTTGAGTATTTACATTTTATGATACTTCACTCTTCTACTCTAAATATCGTAACATTTATTTGATAGCTCTTTTTGTTTGTTTGTTTTTACTTTTCAGATTAAGATTTTATATAATAAGACATATGAAAATCATAATTTGAATTGATTTTTATTGACAACATATATAAATAAATATATGACATACATAAATAAATGAATAATGTATTGTATTGTTAAGATTAATTGAGTGATTCCTAACTTTGGCTTGTAACCAAAAAGGAGCTCCAAAACATCTCAGGTGGTTACATTTAAATAACTATTTGAGAGCCAAAGACGTAAAGGTATCCAACATTTCACAAAAAAAAGCAAAGATACAGTCCAATCTTCTAAAAAATAGAATACAAATTTGTGGAGTACAAGTTTGTTTTTGACCCATTAAACATCTCATCTCATCGACACCCACTAGATTTATATTCTGACTCTTTGGGATATAGAACCACAGTACGTAGAGTACTGCAGAATACGTATTGCTAATACTTCTGTAGTTTTACTAAAGTAGAAAATGTGTACTTGTAATGGAATATTTAAAAAATGTGGTATTAGTACCTCTCAAGGATCTGAATACTTCCTCCACTATTGTAACCACTTCTTGTACTCTTTAATGCAGGAAGAAGATGGAAACGGACAAAGTGAATTTCTCACCAGCAAGCAGTCCTCCTCTCAGAGATGAGCTAAGACAAACATCTCAGCACAGTTTCTACCTAAGCCCACCTCCCCTCTACATTAAGCCCCCCAAATTCTACCCAAGCATATCACCCAGCAGAGACTCCTACAGTGCGTTTAGCCCCCCTGCTTTCATTCCCATGCTTGGCCCTGGTTATACCCAAAAGGAAGGATCCCAAAAACGCAAAAGAACTCCTTTCAAAATGGACCCCCATGGAGGGGAATCTCCTGACAGGGGATCAGAGGAGGCAGACGAAAGCAGCAGTAAGAAGACGGTGCACATCTCCCACATCCCCTTCTCCCTCCCAGCTCACCCCATTGCTTCCCCATCTCTTAAGCCTATCCCTGGTATGATTGAGCTAAACAGACTGAAGCTTCATCACAGATCACCAGGTATGAATATACCTGTTCAGGTGAAACAGGAGCCTCTCAGTCCTTCCCCCATTTGGCCTCCCTCTCCTCTCCTACTCCACCCTCCCTACTTCCCACCTCTCCACCACAGCTTCCTCCCATACCGCTTCTTCATGCCCAGCCCCGTCATGCACTTCTCCCCTGGTTCTTTCTACCCAAGAGAGGACCTCCGCCCCGTTCATCGCAGCCGTGACGGACCTCCTCGCGGTGGGACAACCAGTGCTGAAAAGCTCGGTTTCAACGTCCACGTGGACGACAGTTATTATGTTGACGTGGGTGGAGACCAGAAGAGATGGAAGTGTCGTATGTGTGAGAAGTCCTACACATCCAAGTACAACCTGGTTACGCACATCCTGGGGCACAACGGCATCAAGCCGCATGGATGCCACCTGTGTGGGAAGCTGTTTAAGCAGCTGAGCCACCTGCACACGCACCTGCTCACCCACCAAGGCATGAGGCCCCACAAGTGCCAGGTGTGCCACAAGGCCTTCACTCAGACCAGTCACCTGAAGAGACACATGATGCAACACAGTGACGTGAAGCCATACAGGTAGATTTTTAGGAGCAGATGCTTTTTATTTTCAACTGGAACAACCGTTTTAATCTAATATTTCACACATTTGATCCGTGCCTCCAGCTGCAGTGTGTGCGGCAGAGGCTTTGCGTACCCCAGTGAGCTTCGTGCCCATGAGCTGAAACACGAGAAAGGACAGGAGAACGTATGTGTGGAGTGTGGTCTGGATTTCCCTACACTTGCCCAGCTGAAGAGGCACCTGACCGCCCATCGCGGCCCCACCCTGTACAGGTAAGCTCAAAACTGGTTCCTGAAATATCTTAATGATTGTATTGGTAAACCAGTAGTTGGACATTTTGAGTAATGGTCATTTGTTTTCTTGTTAAGTTACACAAGAAGATTGATGCCACTGATTGATTTAAGACACAAAAGCTTCAAAATCCACACATCCAACCAAAAATATATTTATAAAACCCATCGATTGACTTTGAGGACTTTGAAGTGCAAAAATGCTAACTTATTTCCAGGTTTTATTCCTGCAGCACTAACAATGTATTGCTCGGATAAAACTAATTGCATATAATATGTTGAAATGTATCAGGGTGTCAGCAGGAAATGGACCCAAAAGCACAACCCACAGGCAAAAAGGTTTAAGTCACAGTCTTTACTTAAAAGGCAAAAACAAACAGGTAACTGTCCACAAACCAGACAGAACAGAGTAACAAAAAACACTTGACTAAACATACATACATACATACATTTATACATTTATACATTTAGTGACAAGAACAAGAACAAGAACTAGAGTTTAACACTTGGATTACTGCTGGACCGCTTACCAGAACAGAACAGACAAAGGGGAAAGCAGAGACTAAACACACAAGTAGAGGAAGGTGATTAGGAACAGGTGAAACTGATCAGGGCAGGGCAGGTAATCACACAGGCAGGAAACACACGAGGGCAGGAAGTGAAGTATCTGAAACGAGAGACAAGGGAGATTCTATCAAAAATAAAAACAGGAAGACAAATGAAGACAAAAAAACAAGGAGAACACAATTTAGACATGACAACATGAGGTTCCCCACGTCTGTTCAGTCTTTGAGCACAGCTAAGCTAACTAGTTGCTAGCTGTAGCTTCAAATTTACGGTACAAACATCAGAGTGGCATTAATCTTCTTATTGAATTCTCGGTAAGAAAGCGAACAAGTAAATTTCCTGAAATGTTGAACTACTGCTTTAGCATCTCAGTTCTCTATGTGGCTCATAAAGAGGTTAACTGTATACATGTTGTTCCTGCAGGTGTGCAGAGTGCCAGAAGACGTTCCAGTACCCAAGCCAGCTTCAGAACCACATGATGAAACACAAAGACATCAGACCGTACATCTGCAGCGAGTGTGGGATGGAGTTCATCCAGTCACATCATCTGAAACAGCACACGCTCACTCACAAAGTAGGTTTAATTAGGAGGATGAAGAGAAAAGACAAAACATTCTGCCAAAGGTGTTTTTGATAGGTTGCAAGCATCCAGTTTTCCTCTTTATTTCCCCTTAAAGTTAGAAAAACCTGACGTGTGACAGTATTATAAAGAAATATACTGTATGAGCGTGTCCAAGTCTTCATTGAAGTAGTATGATGTTTACTTTGAGTGAGACATTTAAAGCCAAGACCTTGTTTTTATTGCTGCACCATTCCATTGAATGTAATATTGTTATCATTTTACTCACATTTTCCAAAAATGTTAGTATCTTTTAGAATTTTTGGGATCACTACATAAAATGTTAATCAAGATCATTGGGATTTTAGAGTTTGAACTAACTTACCATTTTAAAAGGCAGAGAGACTAATCTGTTGACCACATTTTTCACAACGCTACTTTCACATTGTCTCGTTCTTCAGGGGGTGAAGGAGCACAAGTGTCGCATCTGTGGTCGTGAGTTCACCCTGTTGGCCAACATGAAGCGCCATGTCCTCATCCACACGAACATACGGGCCTACCAGTGCCACATGTGCTTTAAGAGTTTTGTCCAAAAACAGACTCTCAAGGCTCACATGATCGTCCACTCGGACATCAAGCCCTATAAATGCAAGGTTGGTCAAATCTAACATGTCAGATGTGATCTTTGCGTTGTGTTTTGGCCTTCATTTCCTTTTTTTCTCACTGAGAAAAGAAAGTTACTCAGCATATACAGTTAGCCTAGCTTAGCATAGAGACTGGAAACAGAAGGAAACAGCTAGCCTAGCGTTGTCCAAAGGTAACAACGCTTTTTAAGCTCACTAAATAATGTTATATTTCAATATTTAATCCGTACAAAAAAAAAAGAACTGTAAAATTAAAGCATTGTGTTGTCATATGTGGCAGATTGTGTTACCTTTGGACAGAGCTAGGCTAACTGTTTCCCCAGTTTCCAGTCTTTGTGCTAAACTAAGCTAAATGTATTGATAATCCCAGCTAAGAACCAAACCTTTAGTTCAAGTGGTAGCTGCTATTAAAGGATTGCCCCACTTTCTGGAGAGACTGTTTTGACCTTGGTGCGAGGACTAAGACGATGACCAGATAGCAGCGAGGCTTTTGGCAGTAGGAGCCTCCTTGTCCATAGGAAGGATATCGCAGCACAAACTGCCTCTCTAACAATGGCCCCCCAGCCTCCCCGGAGAACAGAGCCCTCAAATAGATTTCATCTAGCTTTCTCTGCTGCTGGAGGGGGCTTCCTGTTTTCTCACGGTCCTCTTGGACAGTTTACAGTCCCTCTCTCCTCCTGAAGGAAAGGACCACCCTAATAAAAAAGAATGCAGAGGAAGGACAGCACAGGAGTTGCCCTTCCCTGTTCTCCTCCTGGCCCTGTCTCGATGTTGCTTCCTCTCTCTTTCTGTTTTTCTTGTGTGTGTGCGTGTCAGGGAGTGAGAGAGAGAGAGAGAGAGAGTGGGGAAGACAAAGAGGAAATGAGGAAAACAAGGATACAAGGAGGGAGAAAGGGTGTGTGTCTATGTATATCTGAATGCTTGCACATTCATTCATGATTACGTGTTGCTCTACAACTCGACAGTCTGCGAAAAATTTGTCATCTAACAAAGGAGTTTTGGCAGAGAGGGAAAAATTAAAGGTGGATGGTGTTTGTCTATTGTTTTTGTATCCTCAAATAGTGTTAACAACAGCCAGCGGTGAAAAGTAATCCAGTACTATGATTGTAGGCTATTTTGAGCTGCTTGTATAAACTTCAATATTACCTCATTTTTATTCTACTGCATTTCAGAAGAAAATTATTCTTTTTACTCCCCAAACTGCATTTGTCGGCCAGCCAGAGTTACTAGTAACTTTGCAGATTTGATATACAAAACGTATAATCTGCCTAAATATATTGTTTTCTCATTGACTAAACTGCAAACAGTAATTAATGTAGTTCAAATGAAGGAATAATTCTAGGACATACGTTTATTCGCTTTCTGGCCGGCAGTTAGATGGCAAGATACCACTCTCACGTCTGTATGGTAAATGTGTAGCTTTGATTTATTTTTTTACTAGATTTCTTATTTGACTATTGGCAACTTACCTGACCATACACTTCTCTTCCTTTTGTCTTTTCAGCTTTGTGGGAAAGAGTTCAACAGGATGCACAACCTAATGGGCCACATGCATCTCCACTCAGACAGCAAACCCTTCAAATGCCTTTACTGCCCGAGCAAGTTCACGCTGAAGGGAAACCTCACCAGACACATGAAGGTCAAACACGGCGTCATGGACAGAGGGCTGGATGAAAGATGTAAGCATGCACATACTGTAGATCAGGGGTAGGGAACATATGGCTCTTTTGATTACTCGCAAACAATTTTGAGCTGACTTTTTTTTTTTTTTAACATGATTAACAAGTAATAAATAATTATACTGTGTCATTTTAAAGTAAAACATTTAGCAGCAGATTTGTTTTTAGTTCTCCCCTCTCCTTTCCTCCGCTCTGTCTCTGACTGCACAGCACACACACACACACACTCACACTCACACACACGTGTGTGTGTGGGGGGGGGGGGGGGGGTGGCGAAGCCCTGCCCTTCGCGAAACAGCAGAGGAGAAACTGCTCAAAGCAAGCAGTAGACCGGGGGTGTCAAACTCAATCACAGAGAGGGCCAACATTAAAATCTGGGACTACGTCGAGGGCCAAACACGGTCCACATTTATTGAACAGGATACACATAAAGTGCAAAAAGATATGGAACATATTAAAGTCAACTGCAAACGGATTGCTGAGCAGTTCAATTTTAATTTCTGAGCTGCAAAGTCGGCAAATGCGCTCAGTTGATCAGCAGAATGTGCAGTGGTGGAGATGTGTGTCAGTGTTTGGAAACACGTAGTGACCAAAGTTTACTTCTGCATCAGAGTCTCCCACAGGTGCAGCTTGGCATCATACATGTCCGTGATCACACGGGCCGAAAATAATAATAATAATAAATTGTATTTGTAAAGCGCCTTTCAAAGCTAAAAGCAATCTCAAGGTGCTAAAATGCAGGACAACACCAACAACAACATACATAAGAGGTTAAATAGGGTCATAATTGCCTTGAGTTTGACACCAGTGCAGTAAACACTGAAACATGCACATACATGAGATAAATAACGTAAGCGTTTAGTATATTTAATAAAAGAGCACCTGTTCAATGCAACACCTGATACCTCTATTAGTACTCAGAGACGTGTTATTCTTTAAAAAATGCATAAAGTTGCGTTCAAATGTATTAAATATATGGCTCTCAAGGAAATACAAAAACAAATATTTGGCTTTTATGGCTCTCCCAGCCAAAAAGGTTCCCGACCCCTGCTGTAGATGGTGCATTAATTTTTTGTTGCAAAAGTTGGTCGATGTAATGACTTACTTCTCTGACTTCAGTATTTCGGCAAAGAGGGCGATTCTGCCTGTCCACTCCCATGGGCCTCCTCACCCGCTTCAACCAAGAGGAGCCGTTTGACCTTTCCCAGAAGCCCCCGGGCCTGCCCAGCCTCCGCCTCTCCCAATCTGATGGCGAGAGCGTCCCTGGAAGCTCGTGTCAGGAGGAGGATGAGGAGAGTTTGTACAGAAGGAGCCAGTACAGCCCTGAGGTGGACCAACACGAACCGACAGGCAAGGACCGGTACATCCCTGAGCTGGAGAAGAGAGGGCAGGGATCTCCAGCTGATCTAAGGCCAGGGGAGAAGCAGAAAGAAATGTATCAGCATAGTTTGGATGAACATGCATATGAGAGGGAGTCAGCAGCAGAAAGTGACCAAGCGCAGCTAATAAAGTCAGAAGAGATGTCCGACATAGCCTATGAGTCTGATTTAGGTGAGCAGGTGTGCCACCATGAGACAGGCCGTAGACAGTCGTATGATTATGAATCTGATTCAGAACTAGAAGATGATCACCAAGAGCTAGACGAGGCAGAGCAAAGCAAACAGCAGATGGATGGCTGTTGTGATGCAGTCATCGATGTAGCAGAGAGCAAACAGAGCAGGTCGGAGACAAGTGAAATAGCGCATCGCTTGCGCACAAGTGAATTTATGGGAGTTACGGTTTCACGGGAGGAAGAAGAAGACTACAGTGAATGAGAAGAACGAGAGGAAGATTTTTAGGGAAGGTTAATGTTTGTTTGACAGTGAAGTGGGAGGAAAGTGTGTAGGTCTCTAAATGAAACTGATTATGGAGGAAGTGGTATAGTAGCTTAGCATTAGAAAAGGAAAGATGACCCTGTTGTGATTATTAACAAAGCAAAAAATAACATTGAAGTAACTGAAATACAAAGCTGTGAAGCGTAATATGTACAGAACATATCATAAACTGATTAACAGTCACTGACCGAAGGTTAATGTGCGTTTATGAGTGGGGAAGTATGATTAGAGAGTGGCTTTTTTGTAAATAACATATTTTTGTTTTGTTTTTTACAAATAATTTTTAAATATTGACTCAAATATGCAATTTTGCTTTAACTTTGACTTTTTAAAGGTGTAAATCTATCATATTAAAATAAAAAACGTTATTGCTCAAACCATTGTGCATGTTTTTTATTTTGTTTGACAGGTATGACAAAGCTTGAGTTTCTCAAATCTGAGTGTCTTTATGAACTGATTTTGTTTTTTGATTTATGTCTAATGTTTAGATTCTATTTTTTATTATTATTTTCTATTTGTCTTTGTTCTGTTTTGGGGATGGTTGTTTTTTTTTTTATTGTATGTCAGTGTATTGGTCACCTGAATGAGATTCTGTAAAAGAAATACAAAAATAAAATCTTGGATGCATGAACCTGTGCAAAGAACCTGCTGTGTGTTTTTAGACACCTTATAAACACCCCTGAGTGTTTTTAAAGAATATAAGCCCAACAATCCCAATCCTCCCCGTCTGACACGTACTTCACCAGCCCAGAGATGAGTGCTCTGAGTTTCAAATAGCTTGCCTTTCTCCTCCTGCTTCTCTTTCAAAGCAGAGGAAGAGGAAGAGAAAACACCTCTCCCCTTCTCTCTTTTAGGTTGTGATCAAACAGCAGTGACGGACACAGTGGGTGTCCCAGACAAAGGCTTCATATGTCTGTATGACTCAGAATAAAGCATTGTTTCTGCTCATTGCAGAAGCCTCACAAAAAAAAAAAAAAAAATACTCCTGAACCAAGATACATTATCATACAGCACATCATGTGGGGTATCTCACATAATATACCTCATATATTATAAAGTAGCTAAAGGTTGTTTAAAGTATCATTTACGGTGTTTCAATTTAACATCAAGCTCACTGGGCTGTAGTATCACCTTAGAGATCACTCTGTAGTGCTAGTTCAGGTAAACACCGAGACATTTCTTGATGAAATGCAGAACAGCAGCTTCTCTATTTCTACCAGCGGCGACCATCGTGTCCTTAAGGGTGAAACTGCAAACAGTTTGAGGAAGTTCTCACATCCTCCTCTCCTTTCCTTTCCTCACCTACACATTTCAATCCCAACCACAGAGAGTGGATTTACTGTTAGGCTCCTACCTAGAATCAGCTCCTGTGTCTCTTATGCAATCTCTGAGGAACAACATATTCTTCATTTAAAGAGGGAATTCTATCACTCTTGTGTGTTTTTCATGAACTGAAACTTTAGAGCTCATGAGAATGCAAAGTTCAGCCAGACACACAGGAGAACAGGTAGATACTGTAGTGATGGGAAAATTAATCCTGCGGTAAGAAACGAGTGATTGTTCTGCTTTGCAAACACACTTGAACTAAAGCTGTCGAATACAGTTGATGTTACAACATGGTTGCTGTGGTTTTCTACTTTTCTACAGCAGATCACTCTGATGGTAAGGCTCCAAATATCAGTGTGGAACAAGTACTCAGATCCTTTAATTAAGTAAAAGTATAAATATGATTGTGTTAAAAAAAACTCTGTTACAATCAAAAGTCCTGCACTCAAATATACTTAAGAAATAGTACAAAAGTGTAAAATCTTTTTCAAAGCACCAACGTAAATATACTCATTGTGCAGTAAAGTTATGTTTACATTAGAATCTAATGAGTTATCTAATGATTAGATTGTTAATCCTGATGCATCAATGAGTAAGCAGATGGTTGAGGTCAAGTTAGTTTTAACTTTTTAAACTATTTTAAAAACAGTTTGGTTTTTTAATCCAGTGACACTCAATTTAGGGGTTGGCCCCTCCAAAGGGACGCTAAATAAATCTGAGGGGTCATGAGATGACTGATGGGAGAAAGAAGACAAAACAAAGACCTAGCATACAAATCTGTTTTTATTTTGTTGGACTTGAATCGTTGCCTTTTTTAGGAAATATTGGATCATTTGAACTGTTGTAACATTAGTATAGTGCAGTAAAAAATACAATATGTGGCTCTGAATTGTGAAGTAGAAGTATAAAGTAACCTAAAATGGAAATGCTTTTCTGCTGCTTCCAAATAACGTATTCACTATATATTATATTATTTATTTATTTAATTGATGTTCAACAATCATTTTTCATTGATCATTTCAGTCCTTTATCAAGCAAAAATCCCAACTATTTGCTTTACAGCTTCTCAAATTTGAGGATTTGCTGCTTTTCTGTGTTTCATATTATTGTAAAAGGGAATAACTTTATGTTTTAGACTGCTAAAGCGAAATAAACATCTTTCACATCATTTTATGTCTTTTTGTCAAACTAATCCACAGATAAATTTCTACTCAACAAGAGGTTAAAAAAAACGTCCCTAAAGTTATATTATTAACAAGGCATGTTTAGAAAAATGATTTAAACTTCTGTTTTACAATTTTGTTTTGTAATTATTAATATAATCTTTATATACCTTTTTTTTTATTACGATAGTGATGAAAAAACAATTTTTTAACTTTTACGTCCATCTTCCTGCACATCATTTCTGTTTGATTTTAACTTGTGCAAATAAATTAAAGTCAAAATCAAAATGATGACCAGCATTATACTGTTGATGCTCTTATTTGATGTAATAGTCCTCACAGAAGCATTACTGCTCAAGCATAACAATATATTCATAAGTGGTAATTATACACAATACTGTTCTTATTCATGAAAAAACTCCCCCACCAAAATGACAATCAAATTTCATATAATGTGTTTGTGTCTCATGCCTATTCAGACACTAATGTGTTACATTATGTGATGCTATGGCTGTGAAATAAAAGCGAAGCAGACAGGAGATGTGCGCAACTGATAAACTGAAAACAAATACTTTTTTGCATCACTGGACCACGTCCACAAACAGACACTTCTGTAGATGGAGAGAATAGTGTGGGAAGAAGTTTGATATAGGGCTTTTGATGGAAATTGATTTCACACTTAGTATTGCCTCCAAAAATACCAACAAAAGGACACAACAGTGCACCAACAAAACATAACAAAAGCGTAGAAAATAATAGAAAATAGTCGGAGTATATTCCTGAAAAGATATCTTTATCCTCACTTGTGCGTGTAGAAACATTTCCTGTCAGTTCTCTCTAGTGCAGCTCGGGTAAGAGCTTCCTGTTTTGCTGGTGAATGAGAAAACGAGATGGTGCTACAATTCTTCCACGTCATTCTCAACCTGTCACCTCCTTTGACCCACAGCCAAGAAAGCTTACTGTAATTATAGCTGAGAACTGTCGTCTTCTTGAAAAACAAAAACACTGAAAGAGGTGAGAGGACAACAGGTCAATAGTCAAATAAATACACATTTAAAGTAAATTCTTCAAAAGTAACACAGATTAGGGTGCTTTTAGGGGTGGGTTACTATGTTAAGGATTGCCTGCAATCTTTTAAACATGACTGGATAAATCTAATGTCCTCGACAAGCCTCAGGAAGCAAACACTGGGACTCTGCACGTCTTTATTCGTGACACGGGCAGAGGGAAGCTGCTGCACTTCTACCTCAGTGGATTTATGTCTGTGTCCTTTTTTATGTAAACAACGCCCTCTTTTGTCAAAACATGGTTACTTTTCAAGTGCCTTTTTTTATATCAAAATATTTTTATATTCAAGAGATTTCTCCTGTAATTTAATTTCAATTTCAGTTACTTTTATTCCCCCCAGCCAACACATTTATGAGTACTGATGATCTGACAACAATTTTGGATAAGAACAAAATGTATAGAAATAAATAAACAAATATGTATGCAACAAGTCTTAAAATATCCTATAAAGGCCCTGTCATACATATCCGTATGACAGAAACGTATGCTGGCGTATATGAAATATCGGCAATACGTTGATATAAATTAAGGGTAAGTTGTGATCGTTTGAAGGACGCAGAAGTTAGGCGGAACACGCCAGACATGCGGCCATGTAACACAGCTCCGTATGGCAGAAACATGCCGGCGTATATGAAAAGTAGCTCAAAATGTGTCAGAGTCCAAATATGTCCAACTTTTCCACAGCGGTGTTGTAGCTGACGTATACATAACGAATACATAACAAATAATTATACGCATGTCAAACATTGATAGGGTATCACTTACTTATTTAAAACGTATCAGAGCATCTGGCCAACGCAGCTGGAAAAGTGCCATCTGGTTCACGTCATGCTGATGCTGGAGAACGGCTAACATGCTGAACGCTAGCTGTACTGTAGAAACATGTTTAATAAGTTACTCCGTCGTCAGGCATCATCTTAACATAGGGTAGGAATAGGTTATCCACTCCTTATCAATAAGTTGGCTGTAGGATTCACCGTCAGCCGACGTAGCCTATATCTAACGTTCCTCTAACGTAGTCACGTAGGTATTCACGTACTATATTTAAGTAGGTAAGTATTCACATACTATATTTACATAGGTAAATATTCACCTACATATTCCGTATTCACGTATGTCTAACGTCACTTATGTGTAACGTCTGCATAACTTATGAAGCACACGTCGGGTACGTCCGGTAATTTTGAACATGCTCAAAACATCAGCGTTCAACAACGCACCCCAGCGTAACACAGCGAGGTCTTAACGAATACTACTTATACTTTACCTTATATCAACGTAAACTTATGTATATCTTATGGATTCGTCTGATACATTTTGTATTAGTAAGTGATGCGCTATCAATAGTTTAGACATGCGTATCTGTATATGTTCACTTTTCTGATCTGATGAAAAGTTGGACGTATTTGGACTCTGACAAATTTTCGTATGCGTCTTCATAAGTTTCTGTCATACGGATATGTGTGACAGGGCCTTAACCGGTACTACAAAAACAAAATATTCAATTTTGATACTGTAACCTATTTGTATTTAGATGTATCCCGAAGCATTTAAGAATGAGTTGGAAAGATTATAGACTGTGATTCTTTTTTGTAATTTAGGTGTCTACTTTTTGACTATAAAACTATACTAATTTATGGGTAAATACGCATAATTTTATAAATAATAAAAATAAATGATCGATATTTATGATGAATATGATTAAAAAACTAAGTTGTTTTAAATAAAAACTTTTTTTTAATGAACCTTTTTCTGCACTTTTACAATGGTATTCACAAATGGTTAATAAAATACTTTTTCTGTGCAAATTAATAATTTGAAAAGATTAAGTGTTTTATAATAACAATATGTATTTTTTTAATGTATTTCATTTTTCTCTTAATGCATATTTCTGTCATGGAACTAAACAACCTTTCTTTCTTTCTTTCTTTTGTTTTTAACTCTAAGTCTATATTGAACTACATACTTTACAATTACAGAATGTATTCAAACTAAAAATGTTCAACAAAAGTTATAAAAACAAACAAACAGTATTTCCGTTTTGTTCTCACTTTTGGTATAACCCTCTTATGTCAGTCTTGGTTTGGTGTAATGTAAATATCAAGCACCCCCCACCCCCGTCCCGGCTAAGAAATGGTATCGTCCAAAGATGGCAGCCTCCGTGTGGAAGCGTTGTGTGACTGCAGCTGTCAAAGTTAAATGTTTATCTCCTTCTCTTTCAGGTAAACACATCGTATATGCAGCCATTAGAAAAGTACATATTACATGATTCCATTGCTTTGTTTGTCTTCTATTTCTTTGTAGTCTATTGTCGTTATTTGGATGTTTTGGAGCTAAATGTCCCCAGTTCATGCTGCGAGCTAACTGTAGCTAATGTTACATTAACCTGCACATCTCGTCG
Organism: Cottoperca gobio; assembly: GCF_900634415.1. Taxonomy (NCBI): domain Eukaryota; kingdom Metazoa; phylum Chordata; class Actinopteri; order Perciformes; family Bovichtidae; genus Cottoperca; species Cottoperca gobio. The sequence goes on from NC_041363.1 coordinate 15,944,362, forward strand.
TCGTTAAGGTCTCTGAAAGTAATGCAATGTAACCGGCTTATAAACATTAAGTATTTGTATATAGATGACCTGGTTGACTGTTTGTTTGTCTTCGCAGCAAGGAGATGGTTGCTCTCAGCAGCTTACAGAGACACCAAAGTGTGGGATGCGAGAGAGAAAGATCCTCAAAACCTGGGTAAGAGATAAAACTGGTCATAATAATAATAATAATAATAATAATAATAATAATAATATAAAAATATTCAGTTAATGAGCAGTCCAGCCAAAAATGTCTCCAGCGTGGATGGAGGTCAGGATTTGTGGGCATTTTCCAGGGGAACCTGTCACTTAGAATAAGAATAAGGAGGCTTTTCAACAGTTGGCACAATAATGAAAACACAAGATCTACTTTTAGAGGTGCAGAAACCATTGTACATGCTTTTATCTCCTCACACCTTGTTTATTGCAGCAGGCTCTTGTCTTGTGTTAATAACAAAAACCTTGAAATGACTACAAATGGTACAGAACTCAGCTGCCACGCTTTTAACTAGAACCAAGCGTTAGGATCACATCACGCATTCTTTGGCCCCTTTCTTTACACTGGCTCCCTGTTTGTTTTAGGATTGATTTTAAGATCTTATTGATGACCTGGCTCCAGACCTTTTTAATTCTCTATGAACTATTGCGTAGTTTGAGATCCTCGGGCAGTTGTCGGAGGACCCTGAAGCTCTGGAACGACCTGCCTGAGCTAATAAGGCTGTCTGAGTCAGTGTCTTCTTTTAAGTATCAGAAAGCATATCCTGATTTTATCTGAGTTGCCGGTTTATTTGATTGTTTTTTAACTTCTTGTTTATCATTCACTAGGATATTTCCTTAACATTAACGTTATAATAATAATAATAATTATTATTATTATTATAATAACTTTTATGTACATGCAGCCTTTTTAAATAAGAAGCAAACATGTACAAGATAAAAAAAACAGGATAAAAGTCTAAATAGTTACAATAAATACCATCAGTTAAGAAAAAGCCAATTGTTAAAAGTACTTTTTAAGAAGACATCACTGAGTTTGTCTGTTTAGCTTAAACAATGAAAACAATTGGCAACTATTTTGATAATCAATTAATCTTTAGTCATTTTTCTTGCAAAAAATGTTCAGCCTCTCAAATTAAACAATTTCCTACTTTTCACAGTTTTATATCATAATAAACTGAATCGTTTTGGACTGACACAACACAAGACATCACCTTGAATTCTGCAGATTAGGCTTATTGGTAATGAACATAATTGTTATTTGAAGCTCTATAACTTCAACTCTATACCCTACACCTTTTTAAAGAAGGGAGCTTCATTCAGCTGTGAGTGTGACCGCAAACAAAGTTCACTCTGTCACAGAGTGGGAGGGTGAAGGGGCGGGATTGGAGTTGGGCCCAAATCTAACTGTGTGTGCACTCGATCAACACAAGAGGGCAGTGCAACGCTGCAGCCTCATGGTGCACTCTTTGCTAATTGTTCAATAGTGTGGATAGAGCTACACACAGTGGACCATGGCTTAAATTAAATACAAATCTGTAATACTTAAGTTTTGAAAGGTTTAAATGGATCACAACTGACTCATATTGACTACTATAAAATATATTGTAATTAGTTTGTTTATGGCATGATAAACTGTCTCCTTCCTTTTGTTATTTTAACTTACAGCTTTACTGGCGGCCACTATGGACAGGACTTATGAATTGAATCTTCCAGTTAGCTCTCTGACTGTGTCTCGGGTAAGCTCGAGATTTAAATCACCTGTATTTGATTTGTTTGTCCTGTCGCTGATGAATATAAATAAACAAATACATTTGAATTTGATGGCAGTAGGGACAAAGTTTTCAGCAACTTTTTATTTTCTCTTTCAGTTTGTTGACAACATTTCATCTCAAGAGGAAGTTATTCAAGCAGAGTACTACCTTTACAAGTAAGAGGGATAATTTTGACTCTTTCTGCATCAGTTTCGATTGTTTTGCTTGGAACGAGTTGTCTGTTTTGGTTTATGTTCAGTCACATGCTTTTCTTTGTTCGTGGCAACTCCAGACTTTTCCTGTTTACTCCTTCCTCTGGAATCTGCACCCAATCTGTGATTATAAGATTTAGTAAATTTCCCAATCTTGTTCACAGCACATTCATTTTCATAATCAGGTGAGAATTATATAACAACCTTTCCCTTTTGGGAAGCTTGTAAATAGTTATTGTTGATAAATGAAATTGTCCTTGATGTGTTTGGACTCCTGTGTTGAGGTTATTTGAGATTTCAGGGCGAAGCTGTTCACTTTGCTATTTGCTCTTCTGGTGGTTCTGCAACCGAAAACACTTGTGACATTCAAATATGTCGCATGTCAGTCTCTTCCCTGCCTCACATCTTCATCATTTTATCTTGCATATTAGTAAAGCAGAAGTCTGATGGACTGATAAAAAAAGATAAAACTTAATGTCTTTCTTTTTTTTCTTTTTCTATCCCTCCAGGTTTCGTCACAGTCCAAACTGTTGGTACCTGAGAGACTGGACCACTCACAATTGGATCAGGCAGTGTCTAAAATACGGAGTCAAAGACAAGGCTCTGCACACACTCAAAAACAAGGTACACAACACATTATAATCCCTCAATAAACTAAACACAGAAGACTCGTTGGCCAATGCAAAAGAGGCCCATCTTTATAATCGTAAAGGAAATCTGATCAGAGCTGCAGTTATCTGGCAGTGTGAGCGATCACAGATCCAATCTTAACCACCCAGATGCATTTTCAAACTGATCTGAGCAGCACAAATAACATCAAACATCAAACATGTTTGACATTTTCAGCCCAGCATGTTTACTGTTCCTGACTGAGTCGTAGTATCTGGGAATCACTGAATTATTCCATCAGCAGAGACGTACACTAGCCTATGACGTGTTTACAGTGAGGTTAAACCGTCAGTTTGATCGCCTCTGATGTTTTGATTGGCGTCATGTTACTGTGAGACAGTGAAGGAGTACGAATCAGCAGTTGTGTTATTATGTGCTATACACGTCTTTACCAAATCATGAAGGGTAAACAGTCGATGTTCATGAAATAAATCGTGTGTGTGTGTGTGTGTGTGTGTGTGTGTGTGTGTGTGTGTGTGTGTGTGTGTGCGTGTGCGCGTGTGCGTGCAGGTCCAGTATGGAATCTTCCCAGATGACTTGACCTTCAACCTGCTCATAGATTCTTACATTGAGGATGGAGACTTAAAAAGTAAGGCTAAGGATTTTTTTCAAAGCCTTTCTCAAAAAGGCTATATATATATTTATTTTTATATATATATATATAGTGCTTATATACTGTAGAACTTCAGTAATGCCACTAAAATCCAATGTTTGTTGTTTTACTTTGAATGATTAATCTATATTTTTTGTATTGTCAGCAAATCCCATGAAAAGTCCAAAACCAACAATGAACCTATTGACACGTACTGCCTGAGCAACTAAAATCTTATGAAATAAAATGTCTTATTCCTCTCCACATAGATGTCAATAAGAAGATTTCCATCCATCTGTTTGGATGTACATTTTCATTATGTTCATGATGTTAATTTGTGGTTGACTGGCGCTCTTCTCTACGGCAATGGTTTAATGGCACCCGACTGGAGAATTAGTTATTATCGTTATTTAGATGAATATTCACATAACTTTAGAGGATGGAAATGTGCAATCATTTGCATTTTCTTTTAGATTTTCTGGAAATCTGTTTTAAATTTGGATGGAAACTTGGCTATTGGTTGGTTGACAATAAGAAACGTGTAGAATAACGACAGACTTATTCTTTTAACTTCACAAAAGGTGAACAGCTAGAGCGGTGAGTTATAAATCATGTTGGATACTTGAAAAGACTTAAGGTTCTTAATAATCCAACTCTGCTAACTCATTAAATGTTATAACTAAGAAGATATTTCTGTAATATTGACAATTATAGTTTTATCACCAAAAATATTATTTTACGTAAGATTTGTCCAAAACAAAGTATCGACTGTAACCGTATAAAAATAATTTAAATAAAGAAATTGTGTAAAAATGACGTAATGTTTTTGTTGTAATTGTACAGGTGCGTGCTCTGTGGTTGAAGAGGTGATGCTTCAGGAGGCCTTCGACCTTCCCTCCACTCAGATCCTGTGTCTGTACACCCTGGGCAGTTACCTAGCAACCAGACCACAACTGACTGTGAGTGAAACCGCAGCAACATGGGCGGCAGGTGTCATTAAAACAAATGATCCCAGAATATTCTTATGCTTGTAAATAAAGTACATTCATTTAGCCACCACACTGAAGGCATCAATTCTCATTCAAAAAGCAGGACTAACAAATATGCTACTAAACAAGATGCTTACACTTGTTCCTCGCTGGGTTCAGGTGTCGGAGGAGCGGCTGCTGGGCGCATCGCTGCTCATCTGTGGGATGAAGCAAGACAACACTGTTGGCCTCAGCGCTCAGCTACTTGGCAATGCTCTGCTCGGTGCGTATTTGAGTTTCTCCCCCCCCCCACACTGCTGTATTTCTTAATGTCATTCATCCGTTGATCTTTCATTATGTTGTCTGTTTCATTTGTTCTCCTCCTCCTTTCCCATGCAGGCAAGGTGGAGATGTTAAAGGGAATACATGCCGTGTTCAAAGGGATGCCTCTCTCCTGGGAACGTGGATATCTGGGCCAAGCACTGGCCGTCATGGAGAGAGTGGCCGCAGCTTCCGGTGACGTCAAGCTGTCCAAAGACACAGTAAGGGCTGAGAAAATCAAATTCAACCAGTATTTCAGTTTGTGCCAGTGTCCTCTTGCACAAAGAAAATCATCCGAAAGAAGAAACTTTCTTTGACGTTTCAAGTTCTTGTTAACTATAAAGCTATTTATCATTTCCAGTTTTATTCAGTTGGTCCCTGACATCATGTTACCCTCACATAAAACACACAAGTGAGGGGAAACGGCTTTTATATTTGGGGAAAAGATATCGCTAGTATCAGAACAGAACTCTTGAGTTCAAGTAATCATTTTCAGGAGAATAAATGTTGGATTGGTGCATCATTAAATATATCGTATCACATAACAATAGAAAACATGAAACCAGGAGGAGGGTGAAAAGGCATGTTTGGATGGAAATAATCAAGCAGTTTTCTCTTTCTAGTCTTTGTTATGGATTTCTCCACTGACAACCAAACAAACAGTGTACGACTGTTCCGGATTAAACTTTCTTTCAAATAGGATTGGATGTTGTCACACAACCCAGCATTATAAACGCACACAGAAGAGACTGTTGTTACTTTCCAGGTGGGGTGTAGGACACAGACAGTCTCCATCTGCTGATATAAAGCACACATGCTGTCATATTGTTGTTATTTTTACATATTTACACAAACGCACACTCGGGTGTAGCACCTCTAATGCGGCCTGTGCTGTCAAGTTCAATAGTCCAGCTTTGTCCACGTCTAATGAGATTTTGAAGAGCCTGGAGCACAGAGGATGTCTGTGAGAATCACTGCAACAGGAACTAAACAGCTTGTGTCAGGCAGCAGCCCGGCAATAATGTAGACAGAGCAGATAACGCCGTAAGACGGAGAGGAAATATTACATCTCAAATGAAGGTGCTGGTGACGGCTGCCTCAGGTGACAATTATTCTTACTTTACCTAAGATTAAGAGGTGAGGCGTTCCTCCTCTGTTAACATTTTCTTAAAAAGATGTACCTTCAGGCAGTAATAGCTGCTGCACTTTATGTTGATTTTGAAAAACATATTAAATGATGATCTTTCTGCATGCTCAACGTTTATTTTTTCATTATTCCTCAGCTGGACTACATGAATGACTTGCTGCAGGAACTGTCTTCTACTTCAGACAGCGACTCCTCCTCTGGAGAAGAGTCAGCTGCTGAGGAGAACAAGAAGGAAGAAACCACAGATGAAGATGATCAGGCCGAGCAGGCTAAGCTACCGCAGTATGTCAACAGATTCAAGGTGAGTGTTTGTTGTGTACAGCAGGTGTACTTTTGTTTGTAGTAACTGAATTTACATCAGTTTTCCTTTTCAGGGCTAGCCAGTAAGCATGTTATACAAAGTGTTTCCTGTCATGACGGGGGTTGTGACTCTGAGTGGGCAGCATGCTAAGGACTTTATAATTGAGTCTTGAAGGGGAAATTTCGCCATCTTTAATGTGACGCTCAACCAAAACTTAGTGTAGCCGAGTTGCGCCTCTACTTATGCAGATAAAAAACTAAAAGCACGGAGAACTAGCATGAACCAAGACAGAGACCACTCTTTATTATTTACCACATTGTCATATTGGCAGCGCATTACAGCTTAACACCTTGTGTTTTTACCTTTCACAATAAAAGCCTAAGTTAATTCACTCAGCATTTCAATAAGAGGCAAATCAACAAATCAACAAAGCAGCTTAATAGCCTTGGGTAATAAAAATGTCCTCCCTCCCTCTCCCTTCTTCTGCCGTATACTCTGGCTCCACTAAATAAGGCTGAATTTCAGATCTATCACTGCAAAAATGTTTCCTCGTCCATAACATCCTCTGCGTCATCTTGGAAAAACATTTTCGATGTTGGAAACTTTGTTTGCAATAAAAGTGAAAGCAACAAGGAAGTTCTGTTTTTGTACAGCATCTAGAGCTCGCCCCCTGGCTACCCAGAGAAATCCAAGTTTGGGTAGTTTGTAGTTCTTCCCCCAACTATAACCCTTTCACATCAGATGAAGCTGGATGCAGGAAGAACAACAGATTTTGCAGCAGTAGAACTCCGCTTTCTCGACCAATATAGCACATACTGGATTTTTGTTGCTTCAATCAGACTACATTTACCATCAGCTCGGACTAAACATCCAAATCAAAGGTGGCACATTTCTGTTTTAAACAGTTAATTGAATAGTACTAATAAGCTTTATTTGTATAGCACCTTTCATACAAGAATTGCAGCCCAAAGTGCTTCACAGCAAAAACATAACAATTAGTACAAGATTAGACAGAATAAGAGCTTTTACAGTACAATAATCACAGTGTTGATGTGAAAGAGTCTGAAGTACCATTATAAAAATAGCAGATAGCAAAATTTAAATAAAATAACATTGGAGTATTGTGCCTACGGTAGTTTCCCTATCTGTGCAGTATCATCACACCCTTCTTGTAAACGTTTTAAACTATCAGGGCCATATTTTGAAAGCATGAGATCAACAATGGGTCCCTGTGGCCCTTCAACTGGTTTACTCCCTTTGCTACCTATTCCTGGTAGTCTTTGATTTACGTTTACAGTGTCAACCTCTTTGTATAAAACACAGACGTCTCCGTGAGTCCAGATTCCTTTGGCAAAATCTTGGTCAAAGCCCGCTTCATAAACAAACCCCTGTTTGTTAAGTTTTATGAAACCGGTTAAATCGGTTAAAGCCAGTTTTTCTCCAATATATTCTTTAATCTCTCACTTTTCCACTAATTGTGTAAAGAACATGTAAACACATTTCACACTCTGAAAATGTATCCTTGTTACCTTTACACATTCAATGTTAAACCAGTAATAATTCACCATTAAAAGGCAAAGATAAAAAGATATAAAATGTCACCATTAAAAGGCTAAAGTAAAGAGATATGTTTTTATCTTACTGTTGAAGATATTGAGCGAGCTTGCCTCCCTGATGTCTGCAGGTAAAGTGTTCCATAGCTTTGGTGCATAATTGCTAAAGGCTGCATCCCCAATTTCCTTTTTGATGTTTCTGGGAACAGTTAATAAACCAGTAGTGGATGATCGTAATGTTCTTGGGGGCACATAGTTGGCAGTGTAACTTGGTGCGATTCCGTTTAGGGCTTTGTATACAAGGAGGACTATTGTGGAGACTCCCCCCATGATTGTGGTTGGTGTTGTGGGTTATGTCAACACCCCCCGCGGCCTGCGGTCCTTCAAGACCATCTTCGCAGAGCACGTCAGTGACGAGTGCTAGCGTCGGTTCTACAAGAACTGGTACAAGTCCAAGATTCCAAATTACTGTTAAATTAGTAACAGTAATTTAGCACACAATCGTGGTCTTAGCTAAATTACCGTGTGTGATGATAAAAAACAATGATCTGCTTTAAACAATGGTTTCAATCAGTGATCTTTACGATAGTCAAAGTGCATCATTATTACATTATTACCTATTCTTGAGACGAGACTTGGTAGCCTAAAGCCATGTACATGCCCGTGAGCTGTGTAGCAGATAGCTGGTTGGACCATCTCCATCATACTAATAAGGGATTTAGTAGCAGGGTTCAGCCTTTTCCCTGATATTGTTGTCAGTTTATAAGATCATATCCTGCTTTGCTCTGTTGTCAAATGAAGAGAGAAGTGTGTGTGTGTGTGTGTGTGTGTGTGTGTGTGTGTGTGTGTGTATGTATGTATGTATGTATGCATGTATATGTATATGTATATGTATATAAAACGGTAATTCCCTTTTGAAGGGCATTTATAATTACTCATTTCTAAAATTAACTGTGGACCTTCAGATTTCTTTTTAAAGACTGATTCCCGATAATCTTTCTTTTTTATATGTATAGAATAGACATGCCTGGAGGGTTTCACTCAAGTCGTTTATATGAAGTGATGAGGACACTGTTGTTTCCCTGCTTCTTTAGGAGCTGAGCAGCCAGCTGGAGTCAGAGGGTAAAGTGGACTCGGCCTCATTCCAGGCTTCGGCGACCGCTCTGGCTCAGCAGAACCTGGCCGCTGCGGAGAAACCTGACTTGGAGCAGTATGAGAGCCGTATGCAGGCCTGGGAGGCAGAGAACAGGCAGCTGATCCAGAGAGAGAAGGAGATGAGGGCAAAGGCATTGCAGGAGAAACTGGAGCGGTTAGCTGCCAGGGCGGCAGCCTAACGGGGAGAGAGATGTAGCTGAGCAATGATCACTGAAATTTCCATGCACATTTTAATTGTGTAAATAGGAGTTTTTACACAGTTCCAAAATTGTGAAATATCAACATTGATAACATCTACATTTGCTCGTGTCACTAGTCAGTTTTGTATATAACAATTATTGTTGGCTTATGTGATAAGTATTGCTCTGTTCTTATATAATTAAATGGGGCAAATATGAATATATTGTTAAAATAAAACTTGTTTTCATTTGCATCAGAAATTGTGTCTCACATTTATTGTTTTTCGGGGATGATATCATTATTGGAATGCATGAACACATCACTTGTTAAAGCCTGATGGTCGGGTGACCTCATGTAAGCAAAAAGAAGTGAAAGCTGGTGAATAAAATCTTACCATCACTCCCCCCCCCCCCCCCCCCACTCCTTTTCCTCTCTGCCTTTCAAAAGCATCTTTGTACGTTTTCTCACAGGGGAAGGAAAAGGGTATTGCACAGAAGAATTTACTGATAGCCAATCTACAGAAAACCAAATTCTTTGGCCAGAAACATTTTTGTGCACAAAGGAAAACTCAAATCATGCAGTACAGTTCCTGATAACTGTAAGAATAGACACGAAGTTCACGTCTGTGTTTGTTACAGTCAAAAAATATCAACATGAGTGCAGCATCAGCTAAAACAAACAGCACTCATTGGTTAATAAAAACGCACACGTTACACTGGCAAATGGAGTTAAGGCTGAGTTGTTTAGACTCCATAGAAAGATAAGATGATAGATCTTTGGAGAAGAAAATGTTGTTGTGGTTGTGCACATAATGCATTCATTCCACATTATGTTGCAGCTATTCAGTATTCAGAACATGGTCTTGGGAAACGGTGTGGTATGCATGAATGAGTAGCACAATATGCTGAAACAAGAAGGCTCCTTACTGAGAGCAGCTCTTTAACCATTTCCATGTTTTCTTATATATAAGCATTAGAGGCGTAATTTAGCTGTTAGAAAATATCATTACTCTATTGTCCCTTTTAAATATACTATGGAGGTGTTACTATCCACCTCCTGACGTGGAGGTTTTTCACTTAACTTTGGAGACAGCAGCTCATGGTCTACTTAGCTTACTCTCTTGGAGCTGGTTGTCTTTACTTTTAGCTAGTAAGTGTTTGCTGAGGGATTTACAAATCACTAGAATAAACCATGATGTACGACATGCTTACATTAAAGAGTAAAGGAGGTAGTATGGAATATGGTCAACACATCTGACCTGTTTAGTAACGATGTAAAATGGTGAGTTTTTAAATTGCATTTCACAAAACAACACATTACTAAATTAGCGTTAAATAATTCCTACATTCTGAAATGGTTAGCAGTTAAGTTAAGTATATAATTTGGCCTCCTCAAGATGTAATATTTGGTTGTTATGTGACAGCTTGCGATGCTACAGCAGCTTCCTTTTTACATTGTTTGCTACTTTTGATTGAAGGGATTATAGACGTTTCCTAGCATACAATTTACACATTGCTAAAGTCTTTACCAGCTAAGACATATCTTAAGTTATAATAGTGCAAACCGATATAGTGAGTCACTGGTCAACTGGTTTGAAACTAGTTAGTAGTTGCATGAATTTAGAAAAGGACTCTACGCACAAACTTAGTTATCCATTTATGAATGTCTGGTGCAACCTTACGTGTATTTACCATGAAGAAAAGTCCAACTATTTTCTCACCTTGCAATGAAGTCTGTTATCTTATACCAGCTTCACTCCACATTATTTTGTGTGATGCTTATCTCCCACTGATAAAGCTTTGACAGTGTACAATCTGTAGACAATTAATTAGCTCTAATCTGCAGTAAAAATGGGTCATTTATCATCCTTTGTTGGCTTGTTGTCCTCAAGCTCAACTTAAAATCACCGGTTTGAAAGTAACTCAAATGTTTACATTTCTTGCTTTTGTCAGAGAAGTGTCAGAAAGGTGAGCGAACGCTGCGGATGAAGTCAATCAAGTGAGACGAGGTGAGATGAGGGGATAAAAGTCAGGAAGTTTGACATCCACATCACTGGTAATCTGATGCCCGGAGTGTTAAGTGTTTTAAAAGACCTGTGTGTGTTTTCATGGAGGAGGAGAGGAGGTGTGTAGGGGAACTGTGTCATGGGTTATTTGACATCTGTAAATATTACAGAATTTGGAAGAGAAAAAGGGATGCATTAGACATCATCAGTGTGGAGCTTGGCTACAGAACAGCTACTGTTGCTGTTAAGAAAAAACATTTATCTCACCAGCAGACCTTATTTGTAGAATAAAGACACTTCAGCACATCCACATTTAATCTTTCTAGAATGTAGTATCCGCACTGAACAATGCTTTCTGCTAAATGCTGAATTTGCAGATGTTTGACTACAAACAGAGGTTATATCTTCCCATGGCTGCACTTTAGCCTTATCATGCAAATACAATCTATGTTCTGTTTCTTTCCTTTCATCTTGAACTAAAGTCAACCGGATTCGGTTACTATTTTTTATTTGTAAGTGTGCTTTGTATCTGAGACCGCTGTGTTTGTTCTGTTCTAAGAAGCAGATAACAGGATAAGATTCTGCTGCTTGAGTTGCTCTTGGATCCAGATGAATGTGTTTATTAATTATTCATCAGGGTCAGCTGCGTCAAATGTAACATTTTAAAGAGAACAAATAATATTTAATTTGTCAATCTGTTTGTTTTGAGGGTATGCATGGCTTTTATGTGTCCTGACGTGGGTGTATTGCTCACATATTAAACAGTAATAAATTAGGCAGACGTGCTGTGGTAATTAGAAATTGGATTTATTTGCTGTCTGATTCATTTGCCTGTTATTTTGTCATCATCAGCTGATATATATAACCTTTTCAAGTTATTAAAATGTCGGTATTAATGCTGCAGACGCATACTGAGTTTTTATGGATATATGCATGAATTGCTGGTGCATCAGGTGCAAATAGTTACTAAGTATGTGCTGTGGCATGGTGATTTGTTTAACAATTGACCGAAATATAATTACTGAGACCTGGAAGAAAGAAAAGGTTTTAATATTAGTACTTAATTTAAGTTATTGGGATGTAAGAAATACATCACAAATTCATTTCAATTTCAAATTGTAATTTTTTAATAACATGTCACCATGTAGTGGACAGTACAATTTACATTATATAATTACATTTTAAGAAATGTGATATTAAAGGTGTTATCCATGAGTAATATACTGGTTATACATTGTGTGTGCATGTGCGCACGTGCGTGTCCAAGAAATATTATCTATGTCTAACTCTTCCTTAATCATTTTCAACAAAAAGATATTCTGCCTTACTCAGTGCTATGTTTCCTGAAGTATGGAAAGTGGAAAATGAGTAAGAAGCAAGTCCCACTGTCTCCAAAGTCCTTGTCTTAAAATGTGAAAGGCTTAAAATAAACATCTTAATATAAGTAATACAGTTAAGACTCTAATTAATATAAAAAACAACATCCTTATAAAGAACAGAAACAATATATCTTTATGAATGTAATCACTTATCTCCCTTACTTCCATAAAATGTGTCTGTGGCAATTCCCCCCTATTTTGAAAAGATGTGCTCTGTTGGTCACCGCCCATGTGTGTTGCATCACTAGAAGCCCAGGATGTGCTTTTCACACTACATTAAGACTCAAATACACTGCATGCATGGTGTTTGAAATAAAGGTTTTTACATGATGTGGAAGATTTGCATTTGAGTCTGTAACTGTAAAGTAAGTTGTTTACACTTTATTGTATGTGTACTGTATAGCAGATGTCTCTTGTACAAACATGGACCTGCTATTTATTAAGATACATGATGTTATGTTTCTGATTTCCAGTATCTCTCTCAACCTCTGAGCACTCAATGCCACAACATTGTATCTGCAAAGCTTTGTGAAAGAGTATTGACACAACGATGAGGTGATGTGGATAAATCACATGTCTGAGTGTTTAGGGATGACGTAACTGTCAGGAAAGACGTATCACAACTGTCCTACTTGAAGCAGCACTGTAGCTCCAGTCATGACACTATCAGGATCAAAAAATGTTTTCAGAAAACTCAAGAAAATACTCCCACCTAAAACAAATAGTCCACATTTCCCCCCACGTTGAATGATAGGAGCATGTGGGGATTGCTGATGAAAAATTGCCAGCTGGAGTTTTATTGATAAAAGCCGGCGCAACCAGATACAAGATAAGACAAGACTAATTGTACCAAGAAAACAATGTATCATATGTGATTGTTTAGATATGTCATCAAAAATAAATGATCTTGTAAGATAAAATGTATAAGTAATCGGTTTAATCGGTTCCGCACATGTTCTTCTTTCATCATCATTACATGAGTCATGATTCAAGAAAATGAATCGCAAGGCACCTACAGTATGCCACAGAGAACTTTTCCCTTCCAGCATCCACTGAAGCAAAGGGTTTAAGATCAAAGACCACCTCTGCAATTATTACAAATTACAAGAGGTCCTGTGAGAATGGGGCTTAAAGGCCTTTAGACATCGGGGGCGTGGCGAATAAATGTCATAAAAATGTGAAATATTCGTGTGTGAATAATATACAGTAGGCCTATGTCTAGGGGTTTTATTGTGAAATGTAAGAACTGGATCTAGTATACTCTGACTTTTTCACCGTCGAAAGTAAGCTATTAAAGTTTGCCGTCTTGGTTCAGACTACGGATCCTGTGTGTTGTTGTTTTATAATTCAACCCGTTCTGCACAACGTATTTAGTTGATGCCTTTATTCATGGTTCAATTGCTCAGAAAAATGTACCTTGTTCTGGAAATAATTACGTTGTTTATTTGCCATAATGTTGGCGTTCTGTGTGAATGTATTCATGACAAAAACAGCAGCTAGATAAAATATATTGACATGCAAATTAATTATGTGTAATTGCCTTAGAAGGTTGTATTAGCAACACATTAGCCTCAGATAGCTAATAATGGTTAGGTTGAATAGTAGGCTACTGGCAGCAAAAAAAAAGAACTACAATAACAAATCAACAGCCATAATTAGCAGCTATGATTAAAGAATACCCACTGATACAACAAGGGTATTTGGGCAGGCGCTCAAAGATTAATATTGGATATTTGCTCAGTCACAGATCTGACAAAATGGTCAAAAGTCACAATGTCAGTTAAACTGTAACTGATTTGTAACTTTGCCAGTAGTGGTTGCTATAGCAACAGAATGTTCGACTGAACCCAACTGCTGACTGAGACTGAGACTGAGACTGCAAATCATGAAATAAAAAACTGTACGTCAGTAATCTCAATAAAACTGTGGGTTCCCTTGCATTTCAATCTGGAGTTTACAAACAGTGTGTCCAAAATTAATTCACAAAGTCAGTAGTTGGAATATAAATGAGAAGACTAAATGAGATGCAGTGTCGGTCGGGTGATGCTCTTGTGTTTTGGTTTGGTCCTTTGGCAGCAGGTTTGAACCATTTTCCTTAATTATGCATCATCAGCAAGACAACATCCTGCATGCTTTTTTTCCATTGTGCCAATGGGCAGCTAGGGTCATCTGGTCATGTAAAGATTAGCTGTAAATGTCCCTAATTTGGCTTTGAGTTTCTCTCTCTGTTAATGATTTCCACAGTAATGTCTACAAAATAGTACACTTGTACTGCAGCTTGCAGTAGGACTGTTTTTCCAAGCAATCTGAACAGTGTGGATGGACTAACATGTTTTAAGCAACTTCCAATGATGTTGCTATTTGACTGTTGCTATGATATGAGTCATAGGCTACCCTCTTTAGGGGTAAACCATCCTGCTGGAAGGTCAGGAAAATGTCATAAAATTCCTTCATAATAGCGTTCTTTGTCATTCTGACTTGAATGAGCTTGCGCCAGTTTATGTATTGTGGCAGGCTTTACAATCCTCAATGCCTCAATTGCCTCAATGGTAAACTGTCCTCTCAGGGTTTCAGGACCGCCAATAACTGAACAGAGATGTTGACATTAGATGGATGTTTTATGCTCCGGTCATTTAAGGTCATGTGTACAGTGGTTGTAAACAATGAATCTAAGAAGTTAGAGATTAGATGTGATTACATTTGATGATTTATATGATTTATAGTGTTCATACACCTCTGTTTTATATGTGTTAATCATCTTATTTTTTAAATATTGTTTAAATCTTTGTTTTACATTTGTTCTAATCTTTGTTTTTGTAAACATCCTAATTCCTCATAGTTCATACTGACTCATTGTAATTTGAAACAACCTCTAGATACAGTCTGGAAGCAACTGATTTTTTACTTTGTACATTAATTGTGCAGTTCCATTGCATCCACCAAACCACTCTAAATTTGAGAGTATGTGAGTTTATAGACAATATGTTTGTTGATTCATGATAATTAGCTCTCAACAATTCGTATAGCTCTCTTCTGGATTTGTGATGTTTTTGTACGTATTTCCCCAAACCTCCACACAGTAGGTAATGTATGGAACTATAAAATAATTGTACAATATGTGTAATGAATTTAGATTCATGCTAGTTGACTGCCTGCTCTAATAACCTCAAAAAGCAGAAAAAGTATTTCCGTTTTCATGTTGGCGTCACATGTCGAATCCTGTGCCAGTTCAAACAGTTTACATCTGATTCTATTTGTTAGGCTGAGTCAGATCACATAGGATGTTATCTACAAATCTACCAGACCACAGAATAAACACTACAAACTCTCTCTAAACTTTACATTTAAATACAGGCTGCAGACAGTCAAGGAGACAGGAGTGTCAAGGACAGCGACCCACCTGGGTTTATTCTCAAAAACCTTGGGAATCCTCGACTACAGCCAACAGTGATGACTAATATAAATATAAATATAAAATAACTGACTGTAGACAACAATGTTATCTGTAGGCCTGTTGGTGATCAAGGTTCAACAAAACAAGTGCTCTTGCCATGGACTTGTATTGATTTTAGACTTTGAATTAGCAGACCAATGCTTTTGGATGTTTTAACCCATTTATTGCACTTGACTGCAGAACTTCTGATGCAAGGTTATTGTTTTTTAAATGTAGGCTATACTATATGTTTATAAATTCTACAAATCTTATAACCCTTCTAGGTGGCTACTTGCTTTTATTTGTTTCATAAAATATATATTTTTTAAACAGTTTGAAATTTGAGATAAAAGCTTTGAAAACAACTCAGCTTTTAAAAGACTAATTTGACATTCTATGAAATGTGCTTATTCCCTTTTCTCCCAGAGTTAGTTCAATGTTGAAACCACTTTTGTTCTTTTCACAACTTAAAGAAACAAGATGCAACACGTTTGTTAGTGAGCTTTAGACGTGCTGGTAGGTCGATTTGGCTTCTTTTAAAGAGCCACTCTAGCTGTTTCATTGTGTTTCCAGTGTTGATGCTAAGCTAAGCTAGCAAACTACATATCAACATGTATCCAAGGCAGTTCATTGACAATATGTAGATTGGGCTTTTACAGAGCCAGTTTCGTCAGTTATCAAATGTGTGGGTGTGTACACATAGTGCAGAATTACACCTGGAATGAAGACAGTTTTTCTTTGACCCATCCCACAAGCTACCGAATGTGTTGGTACATGTCTTCATAGATCATGTACAAGTAGCTGTTGTTTTTCTAAACAAAAATGCGAACCATAATCTCGCTGTTAATTCATAGGCTCAACCCAAGCATTAAACCAAAACACAGACACATTGTTAAGAGGGAAATCATCCATAACTACACCTAAATACTGTGGCAAATACAGCGTGACACATACCTGTAATTGCTTTTTATTTTTTTTAATGTTCCTCCCTTGCTGTAATTGCCCCTCTTGTTGGAAACAACGTCAAATCCAAAACATCTATCACAAGAGAAAAAATGTCTATCGAACCAACACAACCTTTCAAAGACACAATGTTGTTTGTCCCAGGAATGAAAGCCTTGGAAAAAATGTTGCTGCTGGGAGTTGTTTTTTCTTTTCTTTCTTTAAACTACAAAGTCTAACAAAAAAACAAATGTACAAACCGAAAGACCCACTCGGCTGTGCGATTGTCTATCCACAGAACATAAGCCGGAGTTGTATTTACAGGAAAATTGATTCTTTCAACAGTGCTGGTGGTCATTAATCTCAGGCTACAGTGCGACCATGCTGCAGGTTATCTGACTTCAACAAACAAATCCAGGAAAAGCACATTCATTAGATGCCAAATCTTTCAAATCTACTTACAGAACATTCTGTGACGCTGGAAACCAGACATACGCGTACAGAAAAACACAATAAGAGGCTGAAATCATATTTTATACAGGGTGGCAAACACATTACATAACAGCTGTTTTACAAAGGGTTGACATGTTATGTTATATAGAGGTTATGAAATGGCATGCTTAAGGAAATATTTTTTCAAGGCTATACTACGCCCAAAATGACAACGGGTTTCCCCCTTTTCTATGTTTAAATAAATGCCAGCGAGTGCCAACAAAGAAAACAACAAGTGTGTTTTCCAGGAGCACAGGGTCAGTGTGGTGGGATGACGTCAGGCAGAGGGGCTCAGGGTCTCGTTTCCTCAGAGTTCAACATGTTCTGTGTGCAGAAAGCAGCTTGAAGTAGTGTGTGTCTGTACTTTTTGTATTCATGCAGATCTGTACTTGTTCAAGATTCTGTGCTTATTTAAGCGGGTGTAGTTCGATCCCCAGCCCCTTCAGTCAACATGTCGAAATGTCCTTGGGCAAGATACTGAACCCCAAATTGCTCCCGATGGCCAACGGTGTGTGAGTGTGTGTGATTGGTTATCCCTACTCAGGAGCTGATGTGCACCTTGTATGGTAGCCTCTGACTCTGTATGAATGTGTGTGAATGGGTGAATGCTGACATGTGTTGTAAAGAGCTTTGAGTGATCGCAAAGAAAAGAAAAAGCGCTATATAAAATGCAGTCCAATTATTTGAATTATTCAAATGTTGAAAATCCAACTGTTTTGACAACAAACCCATGCTGGTTGTTCACACCTGACAGTGAGCTCAGGGTTCAGTACAGCACACACAGATAAGCTCCAGCCACGAGGGCCATTTGCCCACTCATGACATCATCAGCACAGATGAACCCCGCCCACCTGAGCATGGCGATGTTGGTGGTTTGTTTGTGAAAGCAAGTCTTGATCCATCATGGAAATCCTAGGGAACACAACGATTTTAGTTATTGTTCTGTAATTCTAATTACATTAGTGGGAGATCGTTTTTGCAACTGAACAGGAAAAAAAGATTATGTCATGCAGATATAAAAAAACAAAACATGAAATGAGTGTAGAGTACTTGAACAAGCAACTCACCAGCTCCTTGGCCAAGTCCCTACAGACTGAGCTACTGCCATCAGTGAGCAGTGAGTAGCTGAACTAATCTCTTCGTATGCCTACTGCATGTTAACTACTGTGGCTGTGCAAGCTATTATTACAAAGGTATTTAATAGATCACACTGTTTTGGCGATGTTTTCGTATGGCTTATTGAAATAAATGTTATAATGGGTTGTGGTACAGTGAATAAAACTGTGTTATAGACTGTAATGCAGAAATTGATTGAGCGCAGCTCTTTGAAGAATATAGAGAAAAGGCTTTTTGACGTTTTTCACTCTTTTTTGTGAAAATGTCAGTTTTAGCTAGATTTTGAGGTGTTGCAAGGATTTTAACATACAAACCCTGTTACTAAGAATTATTTGTTTGTATCGGAATCAAACATTATTATAAACACGTAGAAGATCTCAGCTTCTTTCTTTCCTTTCTTTTGAAGAAACCGGGTTCAAATGTCTGGATGGAGAAATCTCTGGTTGTAGGAGTTTGTTTAAAGAGGCAGAGTCCATCTCACACACCTGAATAACAACATGTTTTGTTTTGCAGTTTAACTGACATGAACCTCATGTCAGGGACACTGGTGTCGTCGCTCTCTCTCAGCAGGACATCTTGTTTATTTGATACATTATGGGCACAAATTACATTGTTGTAGTCATTTGCATGTCTTTAAAAAACAAACGTGTTCGAGGACTGAATTTTAATGGCCTGACAAAATGTTCTTATAAAAACATGTTTGCAGAAATAGTCTCTTCAACCTGTTTGATGTATTCTTAGAAACACTAAGACTAAGCAGAATAATAAATATATTTACATGACATTTGGTGAACAATTGATTAGTCGTTTGACACTCTGTTGATTTTTATCCATAATTATAGAGAAAACAACGATAGATAATTGATCCCAAATCAATCATATAAGATGATTGTCAGGAAACCAATTGAGGATAACCTTTAACTGAATTATTTATGTGTGTGTTACAGCATTTTGGAGTGTTATCCTGAGTGTCTTTTATATAAATCATATGTTAGTATCATATTTCTACTGTATTATCATGTCCTTGGTTTATCTTTTTTATGTTTATGTTTCTAAGTAGTTTTACATTGTTAAACTGTCTTTTGAGCCACTTGGTGGATTAATCTTAACATTATTTTATATTTAAGTTTTCTTTGAAGTTGTTTTATTTTGTGGCACTATTAAGATTTTAGGAATATTTGGTTCTAACTAAGAACACATTTTTGATGGTAAAAACAATAAACTTGTTATTAACTTGCTCCAGATACAAGCCTCGACTAATTGCCTAAAATACAATATAAACACAATATTAATTGTCCTGCTATGGTAACTTTGAAAGCACATGTTTCCATATTGTTGAGTTTTAATGGTCTCACTTTTGTAACTTTTTTTACTTCATAATGTGAAATCGTGTTGTACAAGTCTTGTTGGGAGTTAAGGTCAACCTCCAAGAACTTTCCTGCACCAGACTGAACAGCTGATCAGGGCAGTGAAGTGAAATTAAGGGGAGGGACTGAACTCTGCAGGAAGCTTGAAGGCAGAGCCCTATTTCAATGATGTCTGAACTGGTGTCTGCTGCCTACCTTAATCTCTCTGTCCTTGTGAGTGAACTGTGCTCTTGCAACGCTAGCTGAGGAACTGTTGGTAACCACAGCAGAAACCACATGGTGGCATGGTGCTCTGCAGGAGAAATGTAACTTTTTTTAGAAGTTTGTTTTAATTCACGGTGCAAAAGTTTTTTTTTCTTTCAGATTTTGACAATGTTGCCCAGACTTCTTTCAAGTGCAAATCAGTTTCTTGTTCTGGACTGGAAATACTGGCGTTAAGAAAAGTTAACTCTTCTGGACCTGCGTTTGAAGGACATAACAATGAATAATCAATCGATGACAGGGAGGACCATGGTCCCGACCATCCCGTCTATAATGTTCATTTTCGGGGTGGTTGGGAATGTCATAGCCATCGTGGTTCTTTGTAAATCTCGCAAAGAACAGAAAGAAACCACGTTTTACACGCTGGTGTGTGGACTGGCAGTCACGGACCTCCTGGGCACACTGCTGGCCAGCCCAGTCACCATCGCCACTTATGTGAAAGGGTCGTGGCCCGGAGAGGACCCGCTGTGCCAGTACTTTGGATTCACCTTGCTTTTCTTCTCTCTGGCGGGGCTCAGTATCATCTGTGCCATGTCCGTGGAGAGATACATCGCTATAAACCATGCCTACTTCTACAATGACTATGTGGACCAAAAATTGGCGGGTTTGACTATCCTGGCGATCTATATCTCCAACGCACTTTTCTGCGCTCTGCCGATTATCGGCTTCGGACAGGTGAAGAAACAATACCCGCAAACTTGGTGTTTTTTAGAGTGGAGGAGCAACAAGACCAGCGATGCCGCCTACTCCTACATGTATGCGGGGTTCAGCTCTCTTCTTATTCTCGCCACTGTTATCTGTAACGTGTTGGTGTGCGTGGCTTTGATTCGGATGCACCGGCGCTTCGTGCGCAGGATGTCGCTGGGAGCCGATCTGGCTCGCAACGTGGAACCGCCGAGGAGAGGACGCAGCTTTGGACGTCTGGCTGCTGCAGAGATTCAGATGGTCATACTGCTAATAGGCACTTCAGCAGTGGTGCTTATCTGCTCCATCCCACTTGTTGTAAGTTCTCTTTTTTTACGCACAAATTTCGTTTCTTTGTAGACAAAACAATTTGGTCATGCATTTTGACCCAAATCCAAATAGATGATTAGAAAGCAAAGTCAAAACATATTCAGTTTTGTTCTCTATAACTTGTTCCTTGCCTTTTTTAAGCCATTCTGTGGCTTCATTCTATCCATTACGCACGTTTTACGCACAAAATGTACTTATTTTTGTACATGAAATGTAATCCAAATCCAAGTGGATTTCTTATTATTATTTCTTATCACTCTTCCTCTCAGAAACACACATATACAGCAAGCTCACACATAGTTTGAAATATGTATCCACCTACTCAGCCTCTATTCCCTCTTTACTTACAGGCTCAGGTGTTTTTGAACCAGCTGTATAAGACTCCAGTGGAGATGCGGTTGGACAAAAACCCTGATCTACGTGCAATACGCTTCGCCTCCTTCAACCCCATTCTTGACCCCTGGATCTACATCTTGCTCCGCAAGGCTGTTCTCCTCAAGCTCATTGAGAAAATCAAGTGCTTATTTTGCAAGATGGGGGCACGGAGGCAACAGAGACAGGGAAACTTCCACTGTATAGACACTCATCAACTGTCCTTGGCCATCTCTAACCAGACAACAAAGACATCGGTTTCCCACAACCTGCAAGACTACAACAGCAGCTCACAGACCTTCCTCTACCTGCCAGAGGGAAGTGAAGTGGACAGAGGAAGCTGCCATAAATTAGACACACTCTCTGGTTCCCGACACTCGCAAGCTTCTTATTCGTCTGAGCAGGGCAGCGTTGAGGCTCAGCGTAGAGAAGGGACAAATGTAATTAGGGACCTTTCAGCTCTGCCATGCCCCAAAGACCCGGCACTTCAGGTGTCGTTGAGCACTATTACAGTGGAGGAGAAATGCATTTGACATAACTCAAAATTAGGAGAGAGTTCTGAGTATGCTCAGATTGTCTACTAAATGACTTTTATTGAACTTTTAAACCTCTGTAAACTGAGGCACATAAAGATAATAAATGGCTGTTCCTATGAAGTCGGTCACATGAAGCGGGAAAAAAGAGCAACTTGAAGTGTTTTGAGCTTTATCATCCTGTTGTTTCAGCACCCAGCTACCTCAAGTTATGACTATCTCTGACTGCATGAACAGATTTTGTCATTCAGCCAAAAACAGTTGTTGCTTTAACAGAGATGACCCATTTCTCCATGACTCAAGTGTCAGTGATGGAAAAGCTATCCTTCATAATTTCAGCTGTAATTTGTTCGATCTTTATGGAAA
This sequence comes from Cottoperca gobio, assembly GCF_900634415.1. NCBI lineage: Eukaryota > Metazoa > Chordata > Actinopteri > Perciformes > Bovichtidae > Cottoperca > Cottoperca gobio. Next base: position 15,966,509 of record NC_041363.1, read on the forward strand.
ACTTTACTTTAACGTAGATAGGGCCAGTTTTTTTAGAATAATTGAGTCACTCGCTTGTAGTCAATAAGGTAAATGAAAACAGTATTGAATGTGATCCTTATGTGTAATCACTGGCATGTATGCTGCCATTGTATGAATTGATTAGTTTAACAAACTGTATTGTACAGCGCTTCTTGAAGGACATGAGTTAGTTCCATGACTAAGTGCAGTATTAATATGTGGTGAACACCAATGTATTTGTTCCTTAGTCCTGGAATACAAACCCACATGTCATCTCAAATTATAAAAATGTTCTTTTCCATCTTACAAAGATTCCTGTGCCGTAGTTAATAACACTAAACCTTTTTTTCCCCTCTAGGAAATGTGTAAGTCAGTGGTTAGATGTTGCTTAATGTGGAGTATTAAGAGAAGTATATTTCAACATACCTGTCAGCTTGAGAAAAATGGTGTTCTAGTTGATCGATGTTGTGTAAAATATTGTTTGTAATAACATTATTCTTCTCTAGGAGAAGGTTGCAGTTGATATATCACACAGCTGAAGGGACACATGCTCATGAATCGCTTTCTTTCAGCACTAACATCCAGAAAATCAGAACTTTACTAAATGTTTTGTATCAGTTAGAGCTTCAACTAACATTTTCTTTAACAGATTATTCTCACTAAATTGATTTGTAGTCGTGAAAATGTCTTAAGATTGTCCTTCTTTGCGATTCTATTCTGTGCCACATTTTTCCTAATTTACTGTCTTATAATGTGAGTCACTTGATACTTTCAGCCGCTGTGTTGTCACTATATATATACTGTATATATATATATATATATATATATATATATATATATATATATATAGACTGAACCTTTGAACCTGTTTGTTTGAGCTTTTCCACTCAAATGAGCTTTATGTCATAGTTTCAGCAGCTTTGAAGCACAAAGTCTGCCTTTTCCCTGTTATTAAATCGGCTCCATATTGTTGCTTCATGTCACGGATTACATTCTTGACTTTCTTGTTTCTCTTGTTGCTGTTCTTTTTAGACAAGCTTGTTCGTGTAGATAAATTCTAGGAATCACGCCCCTCAAGATTGTACAGTATAATGATATTTGGCTTAAGGTTGACACACAAGGGGCATATTTTTAAATTTATTTTTTAATCCAGTCTTTAAATTATGCACTTTATTTTGTATTCTGTATATATTGTAATGTAGAAATAAATATATGGACATATAGTTGCTGTTGTATCACTTTTCATATCTGTAAACATGACTTGGTATGCTAAACTTGAGCGGTAATAACCAAGAACTTTATACTATTGCCATTACCTATTGTAATGCAGCTGTAAATGAACGCCCATGCTATTATTTCACAGCAAACATGACCTGTGACATTTCATCATATGTTATCAACATAAAGCGGAAGTTAATAATTTGAGCACCAAGTTTCTCACACTCTTTTTTTCCTGCTGAGGTTTGGTGAGATCCTCTCATGATCCCCATTAGCTCAGACACATGGCCCTGAGGTGAACAGGCTTCTCCAAAGTTTATAAACAAATAAACAAAAGTTTAACACTCTGGGGTAAGGTTACGTAAAATGAAGATTTTTCTAAGTGTACAGAAAGCCTCTGGATCTTAGTAATGTGTCAAACCGCTAATGCCAGCCATACACAGGAACGGAGAGTCTTAAAAAATCTCAGGAAGTCGACCTGGCCGAGAGCTTGTCTCTCCTGAAACAATAAACACAATATAAGGCTCCAATTCAGTGCAATTAAGCTTAAACAAGCAATGCAGTGGCTTAGGCAAACACATTGTAGAGACGCCTACAAAATGTAGTGTTAAAGTATCCTCCAGACTCTGAGAAAAACACACATTAATTGAATTAAACTGTAAAAAATGGTATAAAACTGTACAGTAGTAGGACACTGTGATGCGTGGAACAAGCCCTCTGCTTAATCCTCTTTGCTGTCACCAGAGTCAACCTTACACCTAATTAAATGTACAAATGGACAACCAGTGAGGCTGATATTTACCGTCTGTGAGAACAGGTGTACATTCACATCCTGTACAAAGGAGAATAGCCTCGCTGACCTCGACTCTTAGAAACCAGAAGAACCACAAGTCTTTTCTAACAATCAGCAATAAAGGAGGATAATATTTGTTGGATATGTTAAGATCAGAGGTGGTGATGTTTGGGTAAGAGCATCCTAAATCACATACAAGTTGACATGAACGTCATTGTGAAGCTGCTTTACATCGTCAGGATCCTGCAGGTGACGCTCGGCAGCCTGTCCGCTCATGTGCTCATTGATAAACAGCAGAAAACACCTGCTGCTCTTCCACTTCTGCTGTCACCCTCAGTTGTAAAGGACACTAAACAATCCCAGTCTGGAAATACGGCAGAAACAAAGCAGAACTGATGCAGGAGCTGATAAATGTCTTACGGTGGTATAAGAGCCATGTGCTTCTTCCCTTCAAGAGAGGGAGTAAATAGGAAATGTGATTGGGAGAAAACATGATTTTCTCACATTAGAGCCAAGATCATCCTTTGTCCATGTGACGCCCATGGAGCAATATGATCTTAGAGCTAATGTACAATCAGCTTTGAAAGCTTAAATGGTCAGTTCACCCTGACATCTCACAGACCAAGCTGATCGTTCTGTTTATTTTCCCAGGATCAGACTATTTTTCCCTGTGGAAAGTAGTAAGGAAGAAAACAGTTCACTGTGAGCGAACAAGGACACTTTTCTGTAACAATGTTGCTTTTTTAATGCTGTGATCGTCACAAATAAAATTCCATTCACCAATTTTACACATGAATATCAGTTTACTCATCAATTAACTATTTGTGTAATCAGGTGAAACCAATTGTTGTTGGAAACCTGCTCAGCAAGGGAGGCCTGGCCAAGACGCAGCAACACAATACAAATCAGTGAAACAGATAAAACAAACACTACACGTTTTTGGTAAATATATCTGCCTTATTATTTATATATGAATCTACTAACATTATCTGATCCAACTATCTCTTGTTGCAGCTCAGTGCAGCCTTGCCGTGTGTTCAGTCTGGCAGGCAACGGCAATGCGAACAGCTCCGGGCTAGGAATTAGTCACCCTGCTGACTGTTAAATCCCACACAAATATATAGAATCTACAGCGACTTATTTCAAAGGTTTAAAGCAGAATTATGTACACCAGCAAGTTCCCATGAAATCAGCAGCTAATTGGTATAACTTTGATCTCCGCTGTTATATAATAATCAAGCAACTAGGAAAATCTTAACCACATGAGATGACCTGTCAGACAACATGCCAATCAGACACACATATATGGATTTATTAAATTACCTTATTATACATGTTTAAACCTATTTATAATTCACTTTTGTGCATGTTTAGAAACAGTTCTGAGTAGAGGTAGATAAAAGAGTTAACTACTTGCTTTATCTCTCCAGCTTTTTGCCTGGAAGTGTATTGTGTTTCCACAAAAGAGTCGGATTGCAATGAAAGCATTATAGCATCTGCTGATGATGCTGATATGTGTGTGTAAAATATGTATGTGGGTGTATTCACAAGGGTCACATCTATGAAAATGTTTTCCACAGGAGGTCAAATACTTTCAGGAGGTTTATATTTCACTGATTCATTAAATCCATATCAGTCACATAACTCTAAAAAGTATTTTATCGGTGAACAAACTACAGATTGTTGCAGGGAGGACATATTTCTGTGGGCCAAAAGAGAAGTTAGTCAGCCCTAGTTCTCTCGTCAAAAAGCTTTTTGATTATTTCAGATTTATTTCGGATACTTACACGTATTGTTCCGCAAGATGATCTTTACAAATGAACACCATTTTTATGATTTTTGAAATGTAAATTGGCAGAAGTAAAAAGCTTATTAATGAACTACACCACGATCGCATGGCTTCAACGTCACCACCATGAAACTAAAGGTGGACTCGTGTTCGGTGTGATGACGTTTAATGTCCCAGACAACCTCTGTAGTCTCATCTTGCCACTTGTTAGCAAGTGTCAAGATGCTAACAAGATTCACAAGTGGGGTATTTCTGACTTTTTTTGTCTTAGAACAAAATGTGAAAATCTCTTAAGCACCTTATTTCAGGCATCTAAATAAAAACACTTTAGATAGATTTTTTATATTGACTTTTAGACAAGGGAACCGTAAGTGCAAAAGTGTTAACTAATTTCCGGCTTTTAGGAGTCATTCTTGCAACACTGATATCACTATTACTGAGGAAACAGGCTGCACCGGGTCTAAATCAAACATTAACCATTGAAATCAATCACTTGCCAGCACTTGCTAGCTGACTTTCCACACTCTGGGTTCAAATCCAACCAGTGGTCACAGCTGAATCTTATCTTTTGTATTTAAAAAGACAAAAGGCCATGGGCTTTAATTCCTGAAAGTTTCAGGAAACTGCAACTTGTTGTTTTTATATTTTGGTTTGAAACAAAATATAAGAATAATGATGCAGCAAAAAACAAATGCAGTCACTTCATTAATCGTTTGATGAAATCACGACATCAGAAGGTGAAGAGCAGCTTAAAAGTTGTGTGCCAAATTCAAGCTCTAAATGTGACGGTAAAAGGCTGAACAGCATAGTTTCAGGTCCACTGAGAGATGTTCCGACAGAAAGTCCCGCGCTCACACATACTGGCATTCATCAGCATTTCCCAGCTTGCACTGCTGTCCTTGCCAACTCTGTCAGTGATTCTTGGAGCACTCAGCGTTTTTGTTTTACATCTGTCTAATGTAAGTATGTTTCTCAGATAATCATTATGCCCTGCTAATACACACAGAGTTCCTTCATTTCTCAGCCCAATAATCCATCATTTTCAAAACAGGTTGATTTGACCACAGAGCTTCTCCAGATACAAAAGTTTGAGCTGCTGCTCTGCCTGGGAATCAGATGACTGCGCTTCACTCTGAGGTTTTCTAACAAATGGTGCTCTGAAACAATGTTGATGGCGTTAATTATGCTTATATCCTGATTTGTTCTTAGATTTCAGCATCTCATAACTCGAAGCTAGTTGCTTGGTGTGCGAGTGTTAGTAGTGACTAATGCATCAAACCAATTCATTAATCACAAGCTGTATGAGCAGTAAAGCAAATATGGTTATGAATCCTATCTTTAAAAGCATATGCTGCACTCGAAATATAATATAGTACATAGTACATTTTTACATGAGTGTTATTAAAGCAAGCGGCCGAAATGGGTTTTCTCAGACGGGTGGCTGGCGTCTCCCTTAGAGATAGGGTGAGAAGCTCAGCCATCCGTGAGAGACTCGGAGTAGAGCCGCTGCTCCTTTACGTTGAAAGGAGCCAGTTGAGGTGGTTCGGGCATCTAGTAAGGATGCCACCTGGGCGCCTCCCTAGGGAGGTGTTCCAGGCACGTCCAGCTGGGAGGAGACCCCGGGGAAGACCCAGGACTCGGTGGAGAGATTATATCTCCTCACTGGCCTGGGAACGCCTCAGGATCCCCCAGTCGGAGCTGGAGGATGTGGCCCGGAGAAGGGAAGATTGGGGTTCCTTACTGGAGCTGCTGCCCCCGCGACCCGATCCCGGATAAGCGGTGGACGATGGATAGATGGATGGATGTTATTAAAGCAAACTAAAATCAAGATCAAGTTTTACCTGAAATACTGTCACACATGTACTTTTAATTGTGCAAAACAATTTGCATGTGACATTAAAAACTCCAAAAGTATATTATTAACAATCAGTAAGAAATAGTGACATACATTGAAATACATGTGTGTAACTAACTCAACAGTTTTCAACAGATGGGAAAACATCTTTGCTTTATTTTGGTGCTACATTGACTCAGATTGGCTCATTTCTGTGTGTATGCTTCTCAGGACACTGTGATAAACTGTTTAGGCATAAGTCCCTGTCAGTGCACTCAGTGCATGTCCATTACTGCTACTGCTGCAAAAACATTTTTTTATGTGGACTATTTGAAAACAGCCTGTATCTTGTCAGTTGAGCCTCTGAGCTGATGGCATGCATGGGAACCTCAAGTGAAATGTACAAATTACTAGAGAAACATGATTTAGTGGAGGGGTATTAAGGCTAGCAAGATAAAACAATAGTTACAGGCCATAAATCAGCCAGTTTATGTCAAGCTGAAATGTGTTATAAAGTCATTGACTTCAAAAGGGCAAGTAATTAGTGGGAACAGTGGGTTTCTGTGAATGTAATTCTCATAGTCATAATAAATATGTATCGCATGTGTGTTTTTGCTTGTCTCCATGTATGTTTAAAGAGGCATTGCCCGTACAGCTCGGGTTTCTTCTACTTTTGATTTTTGAGTTTTGAGTTTTGCCCCTCACCAAAGGCAATGAGACGGCGCGCTTATTTCCTCTACCAGGACCAGGGCCACTAACAGTCAGTGGCGTGGATCCACATGAATGCTTTACCAGTGCTTTACTGGGAACAGAGAACAAGTGCGCTTACTTGCATACACGATATCAGATGTCGCCTCTAAGTGCACTTTCAGCACCAAAGATGTCACGATGTGAAGGAGTGAGGGCATCTATTGTGGATCCTTTTCTGTTGCGCTCTGTCTCTTTTGATCCCACCCGCCCTACAGTATTTGTGTCCAAAATAGACTGCACCTTTATTTTCACCTATCCAATTTATCAAAAATGTACCATACATTTGCACAAGCTCCATATAACGTTCTTACACAAGCTGAAACAGGCTTTGCAGGCTTAACAGACTGACACATGCCCCGGGCTCGGCCATTTCATCCGAAAAAGTACTAATTATCTTCCACTTCTGAAGTCTACAAATAAATCATGCTGAATAAGTTCTGTCACATCAAAGTGCTTCTTCTTATCTGTTTATATTTTTGCTTAATGAACAGAAATGTTGAGGAATTTAATAATGGTCAACTACTGAGCGTGACGATTGACAGGTAACTGCTGACACAAGTGTTACATAAATTAGTAGTGAGATTAAAGTGTATTGGTGCTCTAACAGCTAGTGCAATTATATTTACTTGCAATTTATTGGAAATATTTATCTGTTTATTTCACTTGCTTTAATCTGTCCTTTCCAACAATTTAAGGGTGTGCATTCAGGTTTTTTGGTAGCTAATTTGGTTGAGATAGATCATGTTATTGGGGATAAGGATAGCAAAGACCCAATATATTCTTTCAATCAACAGAATATATTGTCTGTTTCATAAATAAATAAATAAAAACATCTAACCGAGTGAAAAATAAAAAATGTGGGTTATAGAACCGCACGTGGAGAACACTGGAGTCACAGACGTCTTGGGAACGTTGTCTCCTTGAGGTGCCCATATCTTACTGAGTCTAATGAGAAACTATCACACTTATTTCACACTGAAGGTAAAAAGATGGTGATGAAATAGAAGTTTGAAATAGAAACTAAAGCTTATAAACTCTGCTCTGCTTCAAAGGCCATGATATCATTAAAACTGCGGTTGAGCATTGATTCACAGTCAAACCATGAACTTTGCTTCACAACCTGCACAAGGCTCTGAGCGGGAAAAGCAAATTGTGATTTGATACTTTAATGTTTTGGTTTCAGGGTTGTTTTAGCAAAGAAAAATCACTCTTTCTATGGAAAGTAGCAGATTAAAGACACAATCTGTGATCTAAATGTTAACAACAGTGTAAATCTAACGGTAATATTTAAAGCACAATTGGAGGCTTGTATTACTCCCTAATTAATAAACAGGCCTTCTAATATATTGACTAACACCGGACTGAATTGAAGTTATTCACAGAATACACATTTTGTATCCATGTTTGAAGTAACAAGATTTGCAGCATGCAAAAAAAATAGCTGCTGTTTAAAAACCAAAAGTATAAATTGGGTTGTTAAGTCCACATGAACGTGTTTCATCAGAATCAGAATGAGAAATCCTTTATTAGTCCCACAACGAGGAAATGTACATTGTTACAGCAAAATAACATATGAAGTAAAGTGGCGAGTACACAATAGTTAGAATAAAATAGAATAAAAGTAATATAAGTGCAAAGTGGTTGATAAAAAGTTGTAAAAGTGAATATTGCACATCATGCCTTTGTAATGTTTTACTGCTGCACAGAGTTTTTTGTTTTTGTTTTACAGCGATGGTCACAAGTGGTCAAGTTGGAGGACGGACCACCTCTGCTCAAGACTTGTGATGGAAAAAGACTTGAGAAAGATGTTTGTAGTTGTGTGGCCTTCGGTGCCCAGGGGACTCCATTCCTGCCAACGCAGCGCCTTTAACTTTCTCTCTGATCATCAAAATCACTTCTCACGTCATCAGCTGCTGGCCACAGTAATATTACTATCAACATTAGCGGCGACCTCTTTCTGTGTTGCATAACAACCACACAGACAAGTTACTGTGAGAAGGGACAAACCACCTTCACAAGTAAATCAGTGTTTAGGTTTCACTATGATCTGATAACATCATTTGACTACAAGCGTGGACTCTGAGGATCTTGGCCGAGCAACATGACAGTGACTGTGTTCCTCACGTATCCTGCTGTGACAATCTATCTCCTCTTCATTTCCTTCTGTGCATCCTGCATGAACCAGAAGACCCTCCAGTGCGTTTGTTTTGAGAGTCTTTGCAGAGTGTCTTCTGTGTCACAGCTATGTTATCACAAAGTTCCTTCTGGACGGGATAGAAAATAAACATTTGTAGCTTTGAGAAACCAATTACGCTTATAATCTGAAGGCTATGAAATGATCTGAAGTCAGCATCACATAGAGGAGACATTTCAGACTCCCGTTAGAGTTTACATTGCTACTTGATGTTTATACCTCTAAAATAAATCAGGGTCAGTCAGTTTATTTCAGGGGGTTTTGATGTTCATTTATAGCACCAGAACTTTATGTGTAGTTTAGAAAGATGCGGCTCTGTTTTTTATATTTTTTAAAGACACACAAATTTGATGTTTCCGAGACTCTGACTTGTTCATTAGGTGGGATTTTAGACTGTACGAAGTAACATGACTTTAAAAAAGAACTTGAAATCAGCTTCAGTCACTATAACTTGGGTTTTGTCCTCATTTGATTCAGTTTAGTTGTATTTTTTAATAGCTGCAATAAGAATAATAATTAATATGATACCAGAATGTTAATATCAGAACGTGTTTATATTAATTTATTATTTTCCTCAAACAAATAAATGGCTTTAACTGTCTGATTACGACGGTGTTATGTTGGGTTGGGTTCATAGTGTTTTGGGTTGTAACAAAAACCTTGTCAGTGGTTTATTACTTTGAATGTGTTTTATTCATGCAAATAAAAGACACTTTGCTGCACTTTATTTATAAGAGGTACCACACAAATGAAGTTTATTATGAGTATATACGTTCTATATGTGCGAGCTAAGCCTGCAAAATTAAATGTTTAGCTTAAATTATAGAAGAAAAAATAAAATATAATGTGCACAGAAACAGGCGGACTGCGAATAGTTACATTTCCCAGTTGTAACTTATAGGTGATTCTCGTGACCCAAAGAGGACAAATAGTTTGGTATCCGGGGCTTTTAGTTTGCTCCATTATAGAAAGTACAATGATGATGGTTTGGTCGATGACACGAGCTTTGGGATTCAAACCGTTTGAAGCTATGTTCAAAGACACTACAGATAAAGTGTCTGAAGTCCAGTATCTGGCCCCTATGGACGTGTACACCCATGACAGCCTATCTGCTCCTCTGTAGTCTAAAACGCTTCCTTCACTCTGGATGAATCTGAAAGAAGTTGATTTACTGCAGTCAACTTGTTTAGGTTGTCAGGACAAACATCTTGAAAGACCTGGTGGAACTCCTTTTTCCTGCATGCATCACTGATATGCATCTAACAAATATGTCAATCTTCTTACCTAACAGAAAGGTTACCTTAAGGTTACCTTAGGGTTACAGACCAGGCAGTCACTGTAAAAATCTTCTTTTTTTGTAAACCCTGTTGTTTTATTTATTAGGTTGCCAGAACTTCAGCATAATGAATAGGGTAGAACTTGTTTTTATGGTAAAAGAATATTAGTACCGATTTTAATTACATATTTTACCATATAAAGAAACATTTTTACCATAGAAAGAAACATTGTTTTGCCATATAACTAACATGCTTTCCTTTTTTTTAAAGAATAATATTACCTTTATCCATTTGGGACTCATTACTTTGTTGAGTATAACTGTTTTTGTCATGGTGATCCATTTTAATCTACTCTTTTAAATCCAAATATGTCTGTATAAACAGTATCGCTTTCTTGTTTACTTTATGATTGCCTAACCTAGCAGCAACAGCTATAGGGGATTTGAAGTGAATACATATAACACTAGCAGGAATTTGACACATGCAATGTCCCAAAACTGAGGTACCACACTCCTAATCCCATTCTGCAAGAACACTTTAACATTTTAAATCAGATTATAATCAGAACTCCAGTAATAAAACACTACATTTGGCCACACTGAACACTCACAGATGCAAACATTAACAGTTAAATCGTTCGCATGAATCAGGTCTCCTGTAGCGCTGCAAAGAGGAAGAGACAGACGGAGAGGCAGAGGGAGAGGAAGGGTGAGGGAAACAGAAGGAGGAAGATGAGGACAAGGAAGAGGAAGAATAATTCAATTAAATTCATTGTGGCTGAACACATTGTGCCGGGCAAAATGTCTACAGTAGAGCCAAAAGAGACAAAAATGCTTGGCCAGACAGAAAATAAATATAGAATGAAGCCTTTTTTATTGCATTTTAGTAGTTTAGTCGCAATTCCACATAGTTCATTATGTCAAAACCTTTACATACAGTAAAACACATTTTGTTCAGTACCTCGTTATTGTAGGTGTAGCCTCGTTTTTATTTTTTTTACACTGTGCATACTTCAATGTAAGTGCACGTATAAAAGAAGAAGCTTTGTTTTGCTGTTTAATGTTTTGTTTTTAGTATTGATAATGGAAACATCCATCAAATGTGTAACAGCAGGAATAGGCTTTTGATAACACTATCACAAACTGAATTATGCAACCAGTGCTCGTCCCCGTTGAATTACTGAAATGGTGCAAACTATAATAAACTTGGAATCCAAATGCAAATGGAGGTGTCTCCCTCTGCTGGCTGCAAAGAAGTTTACACAGACAATACCACAAATATGAAGAGATTGTCATTTTCTTAAAATGCTGCATAAATGGTGCAGAGGCAGTTCAGATCACTGGGATTATAATGTTGTCTCCCTTTGTTCTGAGTGAAACAGTAATTCCTCTTTGCATTATGTAATATCATGCATATAATCAACTCATTTAGTTAAGGTGGAACAAGTTTCCTTGGAGTAGCATGTAAAGGTCCTTATACTAAAATGTTAACCATATGTCACCTTACAAAAAGTGAACAGCACAGATATGAGTCCTGTAGACACTAACAGTTTGTAATATAGGAGAATAAGTGGAAGGTGTATCCAGTAATAGAGAGGCTACATTTGGACAAACAAAGGTTGTATGTTTGGCAATGAAAACCAGGTATTACACAAATAAGTGTATAAAGGGTCTCTAGTTTCAATTCAAAGTGAAACTGCAGAAGACAGACACAGCTATAACATTAATGCCCATTACAGCTAAACCCTAAAGCTTCACATTTTACAGACAGAAAGTAGGGATGGCAAGCACTAACATGTAAATATCCAGCTAAATACAAAATACAGTAACTACCTTCTACTTATGGTAATTAACACTTGGTAAAACCAGTGGTGGACATTTTATGTAAAAAAGTACAATTACTGAAGTATTGTACTTAAACACAAACTATGGAACTCCCTACACAAGGCTATCAGAGATGCAAGGTCTGTGAACATTTCTAACGACAATTGAAAAGGAATTTTCTAGCAGCTCTAAATTCCCAGGGAGAGTTTCTTCCTCTGGTCAGGTGACAACAGGCAGATTATCATTTTTAATGAGGTCAGAGCATCTGCTGCTGTTTTAGGTCAGGATTACCAGCGGAGAGGGGCTTCCCCAGCCGCCTGCCAAACAGCAGTCCGTCAGCTGTAACCTGCCAGCGGGTCACTCCTGCGCAGTCTCGGGTCAGTTTAATCAAGTTTCTATGGAACACACAGGAACTGGTTAAGGTTACAAGGTAGTAAATAAATTAAAGATGCCCACAAAAAAAGAAAAAAAGAAGACAGAGTGGAGAGGAGGAAACCAAAGATGTAGATGACGAGGACTCAGAGATCACGAACCAAAGCCCAAGAAGAAAAGTAAGCAGGTCAGTGAATCAGAGGATGCTGGAAGATTGAGGAAGAAGAAGAAGAAGAAGAAGAAGAAGAAGAAGAAGAAGAAGAAGAAGAAGAAGAAGAAGAAGAAGAAGAAGAAGAAGAAGAAGAAGAAGAAGAAGAAGAAGAAGAAGAAGAAGAAGAAAGCCAAAGAGGAGAGCGGGGATGAGTTGAGCAATGACTCACAGAATACTGATGATGAGGAGAACAACAATGACTCCAAAAGTAAAAGGAGGGAAGAAAAACTCCCGGATTTGATTGAGACCACTAAGAAAGGATCAAATAAGTCCTCGATCAAAGATAAGATGGCAAAGGATAAAAATAACAAGAAGGACTCGGGGAAAGAGGAAGAACACGCAGCTGGGGATGAAGAGGAAGGGAAAAAGAAAAAGAAAGAAAATAAGAAGAAGAAAGGTTCAGAGAAGGGAGATGGTGAAGAAGACTCTAAGAAGACAAAAGGAAAGAAGAAGAAAGTTGAAAATTACGTGGAAATCTATGAGAATGAGCTTCGCAACTACGAACCAGAAGTAGAGAGCTACGAGGATGAGTATCACAAAAAGAAAGGTAATTGCAACGTTTTTATCTCAACCTTTACATTTACAGCAGGTGATATGTGGAATTAAAATACTCAGAGCATGTTGTCATGTAATTAATTCAAGGGCAATTTGATGTAAGTTCTGTTTGAGGAAAGACATCTGACACCCGGAAGAGAGGTGAATCCTTGATTGCAATTCCGGCATTATGAGATACCCCGGCAGTAACGTGCCCATGCTTTGGTTTGATGTTCATGGTAACATTACACTGCGTGAAGTACTATCCATGTTTCATCAGTATGTTATCTTCAAACTACAGCTATATGACACCTGCCACTCACTTGTCTTTACAAAGGATGGCTTCACAGTCCTCTAAAGTTTCTTTTTAGCTCTCACTGTTTCTGTAAAGTCATACTGAATGTGTATCTGATCTCTACACACATGGTCTCACTAATACACAGAAACACATGCACTCCTACACTATTATTAAATTAACCTTTAAGTGACAGCCCTTTCCCAAATTCTTCATCACAGTGAAGGCAATGTTTATGTAATTATACTATTAACATACTTCTCTTTATTTTGCAAAATCTCTCTATGATAAGTTTTATTGACAGAAATTTGCCAAAATCTCTTTAAAAAGTATTTAAGTAGCATTTCTTTTAGGTTTTTGCAAATAATAGTAGAATTTAATGATCAATTTAAGGTATGTTTTTTGTTACATTATTATTAATACCCTGCAACAAACAACATACAAAACATTCATTTCTGCTGGGTCCAACCTTACAAGCTCTTATTGTGCAGGACCTTCACTAGACAAAGTACTTTACAGCTAAATCCTTTTTCTGAGGAGTTAAAAGAGAAGTACTATTATCATATCATTATCATATTATAGCTGTTGACTTTATATCACCTTCTATGTGTACTACTGTATCTTACCATCCTGCCCCTGCACCATTAGTTACACACTTTGTCCCGCTGTAATTACACCATGCATCTCCTTTCTTGAAACACCTCTATTCATATTATGTCACTAAACGCTGCAGTGTATGAGGTGGTGACCATCACTGGAGATGAGAGAGGAGCAGGCACTGACGCCAATGTGTTTGTCACTCTGTTCGGAGACTACGGCATCACTCCCAAAGTCCACCTGGCTAGCAAGTAAGTCCTCTCCAAAGATGACTGGAATTTAGATTTAAGGTTATCTGTACTTGTTAAGTAAAGAATTTGGTCAAATTAGGAACAAATACTTCACTTTTATTCATCAAGCTGCTCTAACCAGAGGCCTCAGTTACAACCTCAGCCACTTAGAACCAGTTGATTGAGATTGCTTCTTGTGCTTGAACTAAAAACTGTTTTTTTCTCCCCTAACAGCACAGAAAAGAAGTATGTATTACTTAATGCAGTGATGGTAGTAGTGGTGGTGGTTGTGGAAATAATCTCAGACAACGAACGGTGTGCTGTGGTTTTGGTGTTAAACTAAATATTTAAATTAAAACTGGTTTGCACATCATGATTTGCTGCATGGTTTTGTCAAATGTTTGCCAGGTTTTTATGTTTCATTATAAATTAGCATGTGGAATATTTTGTTATTTTCCCTTTATTTATTTAACATTTTTCCAGTTGATTGCATGTATTTTGCAGCTTAATGAGTGAAACGCTGCTGAAATTCCAGGTTGCGCTCAAATTTTTTATCATTTTGTGATTTAAGGAGTCGCACGGCATTCGAAAGAGGAAAAACTGATGTGTTCAGAATTAGAACTCACAATGTTGGACCTTTGAAAAAGATAAGGTACGTTAGACTCGATATATCATCCCTGAGCCAGTCTGCTGAATACTTTTCAGCATAGCACAGATCAGGTTTGAAGAGCAAACACGGCTTTCCTTTGTATCAGATTTAGAGAGATTCATTTCCTCCCCTGAATTTGTTGAATGCGACCTATTTATCTTTGTGTTATTCTTCTGTTGCTTCAGGATTGAACATGACAACACCGGCCTGAGCTCCAACTGGTTCCTGGACAGGGTGGTGGTGACGGATGTGATCAGGCCTCACCTGAGGTTTTACTTTGCTTGTAACAACTGGTTCAGTAAGGTGGAGGGAGACTGCCTTTTTTCCAGAGACCTGCTGGGTAGTATGGACCCCATGGACATACCCAAATGTATGTATACACAGATATGAGTATATGTTTAACACCTCAGATGTAACAAATTCCTTAATTCTTTAGGACGTTAGTTATTTGTAGCATCCCTGTTTCCCCCAGAACAGGCCAATAAAATCAATAACAATTCAGATATGTTTTACATTTATTCACACAGTGGTAGCTTGTGGGTGACATACTATTTTGAGTTGTTTGTATAAAGTTTGTTCTTTAAAGCTGTTGGTCTTCATTTTCCAGATAATAAGTATGTAGTGAGTGTTTTCACTGCGGATATAAAAGGCAGTGGAACAGATGCAGATGTCTTCATCAATATATTTGGGGAGTTTGGAGACACAGGTAAATTACAGCACAACAGGTAACAAGGTTTCTCTCCTAAAGTGAATACCAGCTTAAATGCAGTTTGGGTTTAAATCGGGATTTATTTGATAGAAATTACTCATTGTTTTGTTGTTTAAGGTGAAAGACGACTTGACAATGACAAAAATAACTTTGAAAAGGGCACAGAGGACAAGTTCACCATCGAGGCACCAAACCTGGGCAAAGTGAGGAAGATCACCATTGGCCATAATAACAAAGGCTCTTCAGCAGGATGGTCTGCAGACAAGGTGGGAAACTGACAGATCTTGTTTACAAGACACTTTCTTTAGGAAGCTAGAAATTAAAAATGACATTAATGCTCAAAACTGATGCTACTTCATCAATTTTTAAGACAGATAACTAAAGAATAACACGTGTTTCTTTCATTTGTTACATCATGTGTAACTTAGAGTTTTACTGTACCTCTTTTCTTAAGACACGTGATCCTCTTATTCCTCTCAGTTTTCTCATCTGAGTTTGGTGTCCATACTCCTCCAACACATACAGTGAGCACAACTGAGAGATGAGTCCTATCAATAGACACACTCACACTCACACACACACACACACACACAGGACACACATGTCGTCATCCTACCCTCTGTGTAAAGGGAAACCATGACCCATTAAGGATTGCCTTACAGCAAACAGACAGACGAGTCATTAGATTTGTTTGTGACTGCAGCACAGACTGACACCAAAGATCAGCGGTGACAACAGTAATGAATCATAACCTATTAGCATTGCACACGTGCTGCCATCCAAGCTTTCGGTTCTGCTCTTGTTATTGCTGCTAAAACATTTTAAACGTATATACTATATAGTATGTTAGTAAATGATTTAGGTTTCTTACACTCACGACGTAACATTGTAACATAAACAATGTAAGAAGAAATATAGAAAACAGATTTATACATTATGATTTAAAACAAAACATCATGCTGTCTCTCTTTATAACTTTAGAGTAATTTTCTCTGTATGGGTGGAAAGTCATACTGGGTCAATGACGTGACCGATATGTATTATTAGAGTTTGAAGGTGTAATGGAAAATGAAAAAGTAATGAAGAGCCACTGATCTAAATGTTTTTCCCAATATGTGTACTTACTCTGCAACTTAATCTCAAAGAACATTGTCTTGCTTTATTGTAAGTTTTCATCACATTATGTACACCTGACCTACATGATCACATTCTTTCTTTCTTTTCCTTTTCTTACAGGCGGTTGTGGATGATCTAGGAAACAAAATAGTGTATGAATTTCCAATCGGTCGTTGGTTTGCCACCGATGAGGATGATGGGAAGATCCAGAGAGACATTTTGGTGGGGGGGAGCCAGCCCACAGGTGAGAAATTGGTTTATGAGTCTGGAAAAACTGCCTTACCTACACTCTTCCTCAGTGAATGCAATATGCAAGATGGAAAATTAACATGGCTGTTTCCTACAAATCTTGGAATGATCATCCGCTTGCCTGGTCTGGAAAATATTGCGTAAAGGATTGTAAGACAACAGTTCTACTGCCAAGGAACAGATCATTTGCTCTATTTCTCATTCAGTCCAAAGAGAGAAATGTGTTCTCTGTCCAACCTACCAGAGGCCGGCTGTGTGATCAGTAATTCAGACTATCAATGTTTAGATCTGGTTGATCTGGTTCCTGCTCGGCCCTTAGGGAGTACAGGTGCCGTGAACCACAGTGACCTGCTGGCAGATCGTCTGATAGTGTGACATGTAACTGTACCCACCAGGTATTGTGTACAACGTCCAGATTGTTACAGGAAACGTCCGAGGTGCCGGGACCAACTCCAAAATCCACATTGTGATGCACGGCTCGAAGGGCATGAAGAACAGCGGCAAGGTGATGAGAGGATAACGTAGACACAGAGTAGAAAGACTTAGATCAGACTCTGTTTAAAAAACAATGGCTGCAGCAGCAGTTGTTAGTTTTGCTGAAACTGAGACGATAAAGACTTTAAACTTAATGTTGTAATGTAGTAATCAGGGTCCGTACAAAGTCTTGCTTAATGCTTACTTTTAACTGTTATGTTTTCAAGGTTAGGAATATACTCCTTTCAACATAATCTGGTGTTTCATCTACTCAATCACTCATGTAAACCAAAAATATTTGAATATTTAAAATGAAACAATCCCGTCATCATATTTGTTTGTTGCGTCCTGGCGTCTCACACCAGCTGAGCATTAAATAACCATGAATAAAACACACAAGTTAAGATGAAAAGCTGGTTAAATAACCGAAGTGACGATATACAGCTGTGGGTATAAAGGAATTCTGTAAATTAAATTGTTTCGCAATTGCATTTATACTAACAATTGAGATGTGATGATAAAGGCTTTAAGAGTCTAGCAATATTTGATTTATAAACCTTGAAAGTGTTTACATTTTACTCTTAAAAGCACTACAAACCTATCTAGGTGGCATTTTTGGTGCTTAATGGTCATAGCTTTGTTGTTTTTTACATAAAACTATTACATTCAAACTGTTGAGTATGTGATTAAATATCTTCTGAGTGCGTCTGTCTTACGGTGGATGAACCATCGTTTCCTTTCACTCTTCTTCAATGTATTTGTATTCAGGTGTTTTTGGAGGGAGGAGAGTTCGAGCGGGGCCTGACAGACATCTTCAATGTTGAGATTTCTGCGCTCCTCAGTCCCCTCAGCAGAGTCACCATCGGACACGACAACGACGGAGTCAGTGCTGGGTGGTACTGCGAGAAGGTAACATTGAACATGCACACACACACACACACACACACACACACACACACATGCACAGTAGGGCTGTAACTAACGATTCATTTCATTATCGATTAATCTGCCAATTCTTTTCTAGATTAATTGTTATAAAATGTCTGAAAATAAATGTCCATCCAGTTTCTCAAAGTTCAAGGAGATGATTTTAAATGTCTTGTTTTGAGAAAAGCAGGAAATCTTGAGAGGCTTTTTTTGCCATTTATGCATGAAAAATTACTTATTTTTCCTTCTTTTTTTTGATGACATTTTTCCTTTTATTTCTTTATTTGACAAAGGGGAGCGTAAAAATGGGAGGGAGGGGGCATGACAGACAACAAAGGTCCCATAGCGGGCTACCAAAGTGCTCCATGAAAAGTTACTTTATCAATTAATTACCCTTAATTAATAAATAAAAGGAGTTGGTGATTTTTCTTCTCCTTGTCAAACACTACAATCTAGCAATTTACTGTGAGGTAAATCAGCTCAATGTTTTTTCTGCAGGCGGTGGTGTACTGTCCGTTCACAGGGATAGAGCAGACCTTCCCATGCTGTAAATGGCTGGATGAGAAGGAGGGAGACGGGCTGATAGAGAGAGAGCTCAATGAGATGGTCTCCCTCAGGCAGAAGAGACAGAAGAGTAAGTTCAATGTCAGTAATTCTGGCCAATCTGCAGCAGTCGTAAATGTTGTCATTGTGCCTTTTATTTCCTGAAATCCTGAGCAAATATATTCAAAGCTTATACATATGTATCAGATATTTGCATAATGACTCAGCAGACAGTCTACCTTCATTCTACTTGGTAACTTTAATGAGTTGTTTTTCCTGTTGCTTGTGAAAGTCAAATATCTCTTTCAGAGAAAGGTAAAAGGTGAGAGCAGTTTTATCTTTATGTGTTTTCTTCTGGTCCACAAACGCATAAAGCAGAATGTGTACATTAGCTTATTTCTTTTCTGTCCACACACATTTGGAAAGTGAGTATTTCTTTACTGCCTTATATTTATATTCATTAACAATCACACACATTCACAATTCACAAGCAAAAATTGGCTCCACTGAAATGTTGAACTGTTCGAACAGCCGACCCTCTCGTCACAAACTACCTCTGTAAACTCAAAGCAACTGATGACCTAAATGTGTAAAATACAAGCAAAAAAGGCACTTATTAAACTGACTTGATTTGGATTTCCTCAGAGCACCCTTGGTCCTTGTGGATCTGGACGTCAGACATTCCCAGTTCAGGAACCGATGCAGATATCTCCTTCCAGGTGTACGGAGAGAAAGGCAAGAGCGATGAGACCAGACTGGACAACAAAACAGACAATTTTGAACAGGGACAGGTGGACAGGTTCATGGTTAGTATCTGATATGTTAATGCTTCACATTGTTAATATTAACAATCAGATAATGAGGCTTCTTAGGAAACTTTTTTATCTTCACGTGATGTTACAGGTTGAACTGCCTGATTTGGGAAAACTGACCAAACTCCGTATCTGGCACGAGAAGAGAAATCCTTTTGCAGGATGGCATCTCAGTAAGGTGAGAAAGAATCATTTGATATCAGTTCAAATAGCTGAGTCTGTAATTCACTCACATGCATTCTGTAAGTGTGTGATAGACAACTAAGAAAACATTTTGTGATTCTGTATTATTACTGTTTCAAATAGCTTCATTCATAATGTTGACGTTGTAGAATTAGATCTAGTGGTGGCTGCGTGGGATTGTTTCCGACTCCTGTGGTTTGAAACATTTCCTGGAACGGTTTGCTCTCCCTTCTGCCACACACAAAGGGGTCAAGCTTATTTTTTAAGGGTGATGACCTGAAATAATATATGACAACAGACAATCAAAGCTTCTGCTGAGTTTTAGAATGAAGCTCTGAATGTTAAAACAAAATAACATTCGATACCGCTAACCCTAACCCTTACCCTAACCCTAACCCTAACCCTTAATTATATAATTACTAAACATGCACAGTTGTATAGGCATGCTAGTTAACATGATAGTGAGGATAATCACACAGTTTAGTATCCTCAGTTCATAACAGACATGGAAAGGCATTAAAAAAGTATCTTAGGTTTAAATATTTAATTCAAACAAATGGCAGATATAGAATAAGAATAAGATCAGCCTGTGGAAAACACTGCTTTTTGATGTAGATTAAAAGAAGAGAGTCCTGACAGCACTGCATGATTTCCAATCAGGCAACTATGATGAAGACATTAACAAAGGAGAAGTATAACTTTCCTTGTGATCGCTGGCTGGACACAAATGAAGATGATAACGAGGTTGTGAGGGAGCTACCTGCCACAAGAGACCTAAACACTGAGCCACTGCCCGGTATGTATATTCACCATGAGCAACAATATCTGCTCTGCCAAATATAGAGAAGGATGTAAAACCTGATTCATTTAGGTTATTTTGTTTTGCAGTGATAAAATACAGAGTGACAGTTTGCACAGGGACTGTCGGCGGCAGCGGCACAGATGCGTCTGTTTTTCTCAACCTGATTGGAGACCTGGGGGACACCGGAAATCGGGAGATGGTCAACTGCAAAAACAACATCAACAAGTTTGAGAAAGGAAACGTGGGTACATTCAGTACATCATTGTTAGACATAGAGCTTATATCAGGAAGGAAAACGTCATTCTTTGTCGTCTCCTTCTTCATATTCTTCTTAGTTTTTCTTTCTATTTAAAAAACAAATGACAAACCTCCATCCAATCAACAAGCATTAAACTTATTTTCTTCTCCTACATGAATCACTAATCTGTGTGCTTAATGAATCCAATTAGCTGCACCTTTAGCATGCTGCTCACTGTTTCTGGTGTGACAAATTTGGGGGATATGTTTCTGACTGATTATAGACTTCACCCCAATAATCAGGCATTAACCCCTAATGGAGTTTTCTCAACCTATCTTTAATCAAAAATGTTCAAATGTATAAACTAGACTCACCTGATGGGAATACTGTATACTATATCTGTAGTACTGGAAACCACGTCACCACATATTCCTTAGTTTGACATATAAGAAGGCATCAAAATGTGATACTGCTTACTGTTTTTCTTTTGTAATTTCAGTTAGATGAGTTCATAGTGGAGGCAGTATCTATTGGGCCGGTCCGCAGGGTGAAGATTGGACACAATGGCAAAGGTGGAGGCTGCGGCTGGTTCCTCGATAAAGTGATTGTAAGAGAGGATGGGCAGGCTGAGGCCCAGGCTGTGGAGTTCCCCTGCAACAGGTGAATAAGTCTGAATACAGAAAGAAAAAAAACGTGTGTTAAACAGCTGTTGCAACCACATGTGTGTGTATGTAAAAGAGGAGAGTTCTGTTCATTGGCAGGTGGCTGGACCGCAACGAGGATGACGGACAGATTGTCAGAGAGCTCGTGCCATTTTCAGATGGGCAGCGTCTTTACAGTAAGTTAGAGGAATCTTTGATTTGATTTTAACGTTTAAATGTAAACTACTTGTTGCTTATGTTTGTGTCTCTGTGTGTCAGACGTTGACTATCACATTGCGGTGAAGACAGGTAGCATCCCTGGGAGCAGCTCAGACTCCAACGTGTTTGTCAAGCTCTACGGAGAGAAAGGTGACACGAGTACGATGATGCTGTTGGTCTCTGCCAACAACCTGGGGAACTACTTTGAGACAGGTCGCGTTGACATCTTCACGGTGGAAACCTTTGATATTGGACAGGTGACACAGTCAAGGCATGAACATGGGATTTGAAGTTGATAGTATAATAAGAAGCTCGAGAAATCATTTATTGAAAGCACGCAGTCAAAGATTGTAGGGTTCTGTCCATCGTGGGATCACTCGTTATAACAATATGTGCTGTCAAGGTGCTCTGGATGAACCACATCATAAATATCAGGTTATTTACATTAAAGTAATTAAGTTACATTACAGAAGAATGCCATCATTATTGGTCTCAATGAGATCTTAACTCTGTACTTTGCGTTTGTTCATATGGATTAGTAGTATGCTTATTCATTAAACTGGGTCCAAGCATGAGGCTACAATTGTTAACATAAATTAAAGTTAAAATATATGAAGGTTTTTGTCCTATTTCATTATATTTTCTAATTATGTATTTGTCTGACTCCACAGTAAATGTGTTTAACATTTTATTTATCTAATTTAAATAGTGTCATCCCTTTAATCTCATTCCAGATTAACCGTTTAAGGATTGGTCACACCAACGAAGGCATGCGTGCCGGCTGGTTTTTGGACAGCGTTCAGCTTATGGTTCCAGTCCACGGAAAGCAATACATGTTCCCCAGTGACCGCTGGCTGGACACAACTGAGGCTGACGGCAAGACGGAGGTGGAGATCTATCCGAGTGAGATCCTGGAGATGGAACAGTGTAGGCAACATTAACACAATCTCACATCATAAACAGAAACTACACACACACACACACACACACACACACGGCAGATTCCTGCTGACATGGTGACATTCTTTGTAATTGTATTTTAAGACTAATTCTTCAATTTCCTGGTCCTGAACATCAAGACTGCATTAACAATGCAGGTGTCATTTTAATCAAAATGTAAAAAGTGAGCATTATTTCAAAAACTAATCTACTTCTGTCACATTTTCTGCCAGATTTGTGCTGTTATTCTTATATTGTTTACTAATTTTCTCTCATTATTACTTCCTTTGACCATTGATAATCTGTATTTCCCAGTGATTAACTATGAGGTCACAGTAGTAACTGGAGATGTGACATTTGCTGGCACCAACGCAAGAGTGTTCATCCAGATCTACGGGGACAAGGGGAAGACAGAGGTCATCACACTCGAAAGCAGGTCCAACAACTACGAGCGAAACACCACAGAAATATTCAAGGTATAGAAGCTTCAGCTTTCAGCGGCTGCAAAATGCATCTCAGTAGTTAAATCTGAATGTCAAAGAAAATAGTTCATGTCTAGGCACTTAACCCCAAGTTGCTCCAGGAGACTGTCCCTGTAGCTAGTTCACTTGTAAGTCGCTCTGGATAAGAGCGTCTGCTAAATGACCTGTAATGTCTAGGTGTTACATCTTGAGTTGAAACATTGCAACTGTTCCCCAGATTGAGGGCAAAAATGTGGGGAAGGTCTTCAAGATCCGCATCGGTCACAATGGCTCAGGGATCGGATCTGGCTGGTTCCTGGAGAAAGTGGACGTCAAACATCTAATCATGGCCTTGGTGCCCAAAGAGAAGAAAAAGGAGGACAAGAAAAAGAAAAAGAAAAAGAAGAAAGATGAGGAAGATGAGGGCGAGGAGGCAGGAGAGGAAATGCAGCAGGTGGTGCTGACTTATTGTTTCCCCTGTTCGCGCTGGCTGGCCGGGGGAGAGGAGGACGGAGAGCTGGTGGTGGAGCTGCTGCCTGAGGATGCAGAGGAGCTTGAAGGTACGAAATAAACATAGTGGAGCTCCTATTTATGCACGGATGAATTCAGAAGGACAAATAACTAAAATGCAACTTAATTTACAGGTGCATCTTTTCACACCTGTATATCTTACACTGTGTTGTTGTTGCAGACATGAATGGTTTGACACAGTTTACTTGAGGTAAAGAGGTCAGTAATTTGTCCCTTGTATTGTCTGACAGTCAACACCTATGAAGTGTGCGTCTTCACTGGTGACACACTCGGTGCTGGGACCGACGCCAAAGTCTTCATCAATATTTATGGAGAAAACGGAGACACCGGAGAGCGCTATCTGAAGAACTCTGACAACCTCAACAAATTTGAGCGGGGGCAGGTATGATGGGTTAAAGAGATGGCTTCTATTTTTATTTTTTAAATCAGTTAAAGATAAAAGGAAGGAATACAATGAATTAGAATTTGTTTTTATGAATGATTGTCAACAACAAAGTATTACAAAAAAGAATTGGAAAGACGTTACAGTATAGTTCATTAAAGAAAAGGCCAAACACATCATTTATATTAGATTATTTATTATTATATTAACTTGTATCCATAAATCAGGAGCATAAAAACAACATTTTGTAATTTCCCATCTGGCAAGGGTAGAAATGTTTGTTTGAGCCTTGATCTCTAATACAAAAAAATATTCAATTTAAAATGAACCAGCATCTAGACAAAGACTTGAGCACTTCCACACAACATGAGTCTTGCACCGAGGTGTGTGTGGGGGTGTATTCTGGTAGGATTACAAGCTCTCCTGCAGGCAAGCAGGCTGTGACTGAGGGGAGCTACGAGAAGTCCTTTGTGTCATCGAGCCTGTCCTACTTTTACTCATTACTTACTCCAAACCTGTGAATTATTCATCTTACACCTGGCTCTGTAGGAACAATAACATCATGTTCACAGATCAAAAGCAACAATTGTTCAGTGGAGGGAATGTTTGTTTACAAAAACAGCAAAAAGCAGAAGAAACATTCTGAATAAATTGATTAATCACTAATTCTGCAGCTGACGTTGTATTACGATAAGATATATTTGGACACTTTTAGAGGCACCATTAATACACAAAGTTGAGAGTGAAGGTTGATTCTTGATATTGGAAACAACAAGTCAATCTGCTGACATCCCCAAAACCCCCAGTTTGTTTTTAGCTTGTGTTGCATTCAACGTTGTACTTTCTTTGAGTATTTCTATTTAATGATACATTATATTTCTTTATTACTGCATTTTTAAGGGAAAAACGTTACTCATCTACATTTATCCAATAGCTATAGTTACCATTTATTTTGCAAACAACAGACCAACACTCATTAAATTTGTTTAATTAAAAATTATATTTATGATACAGGAAAATATTAAAAGTAACATTTAATGTGTTAAAACTGGTTTACAACTAATACAACTGTGCTGCCTTAAAGTCTACTTTTATGATACCTTTAATGTTTTGTTTTTGTTGACACTGTGATAGAGGAGTTCCTTCACTGATATGTTTAGCATTGATGTCGTACTTTGTGGTGGACTGCATCAAAGGTGTTTCTAATATGCTGGTTAACCTCAGGTATCTAAATAGGAAGAACATAAAATTAGAAAAACTTCAATATAATGTAATCCAGTCCAACACCACGTCACCATTATGAACTTCATGAGTACGGGGTTTTTGGGGGATTTTTTTAATGCCAAAAAAAAGTATTGTCTGTAACAGACATTTCATCCGGTTGCTGTATTTTGCAGGAGGATGTTTTTATCTTGATAGCTGTTGATCTGGGTCCTCTGAAGAAACTGCGCATCCGTCATGACAATTCTCACTCTTATTCGTCTTGGTACCTGGATCGCGTTGAGATAGTGGACACAAAGGATGATACAACGTAGGTGAAACCAGCAGACAGTTTGTATGAGTTTGTTCAATTATTCAGTTATCAGGAGGAAAAACCTCACTGTACGCTTTAAAGAGCAATATCATAATGTATGTAAACAACTAACATGTCGTCTTTGACTTAGAGTGCTGATCACATGTATTTCTTGGATATACAGGTACTATTTTCCTTGTACCCGCTGGCTAGCAATGGATGAGGACGATGGACAGATAGCAAGAGAGTTGGTTCCTGTGGACGAGGCCTTCATGAGGAAGGATGAGGACGAGGAGGGGACAGGCGCCACTCTGGGGCTCGAGCAGAAATGTAACACAGTTTCAAAGCTGGCTCATGTCTTAGTAGAGGGACAAGATAAAAGGGAGGCCTGCTCAAGTATTTATCTAAGTGCTGGTGAAACATGCAGGTGGAGACAAGAGCAAAGAGGGACTCATGTTTAATGTGAAGATGAAAAGGATTAAAGTGCTGAATTTTGATTTTTCCTTACAGCCATGTCCACGACATATACTCTCAAAGTAAAAACCGGAGAGAAGAAGTACGCTGGAACTGATTCCAACGTGTTTGCCATCCTTTTTGGTGAAAAGGACGACACAGGTACGATAACTCAGCAGCATCATGGTATTGCTGTGGCGGCCTCGTGCTGTATGTTATTGACTAAATGGTCCCAATCTGAATTCTTCATTTTAAAAAAGGTGGACGCATGCACATCACATAGACAAATCAATAATAGCATACTAGAAAATAGTAACAAAGGTTATTAAATGCAAGACATATAACAATAATAAAACAGAACATAAAGAAATGACTAGTACAACAGAGGTGTTACAGAGGTTAGACACCAATCTGAATTAAAAAATGTTTTGATGTCACCCACAGGGATCATCAACCTCAAGGCTTGTAAGAACTACAAGAATAAGTTTGAACAGGCGATGATCAATGAGTTCACTGTGGAGGCGGTGGATTTGGGCGACCTGGAAAAGCTTCGAATTGGGCACGACAACTCAGGTGGGGAAAGAAAAAGCTCTACAGACCAAAAACAAGCAGCACATTTTATGAAACTGAAAAACATGTTTTCTTACAATCAGGAGGTTCATCAGGTTGGTTCTTGGACTGGGTGGAGATTGATGCCGCCTCACAGGGGCAGAGACTACGCTTCCCATGTGGACGCTGGTTGGATAAAGGAGAGGATGATGGGGAGATTGTGAGGGATCTTTATCCCGCCGATTTACAGACTGAACTCTACATGCCATGTGAGTGAACATTGCTTTAAAAGAAGTATCCATTAGTGAGAGTAACAATGTGCTGCTTCAGAAATGTTCCTGTAAAAGTGTTTTCTGCTCAGTTTTACTGGAGTGAAATGTATTTAAAGCAGGGGGGCTTGTGAGAGCATGTACTCTTTGATGCAGGCTGGAACAAGCGTTAAGATGTCGCGGTGGTGGCTTGCATTTTAAACTTCACCATGGCAACACAGCTTCTTGTCTTGCACATGAAAGAGTCCAAATCACAATGCTGCAGTCGTAGACACTTTTAGTGTTATTTTCTTTAAACAAAAACCACATAGCGGATTATATTGTGAGGTCTGTACCAATGTTACGCTGCACACACTCACTACGATCGTCATGCTTGCTCAAGTAAATTCTGCTTCTCCACTTCCTGCTTCAGCAGGTGATCATCACCATCTAATTAACTGTAATAAATCACAAATGTACATGAACTAACTTTGCAATCAAGACAAAAATTACTTTAACCTCTAATTTCTTATAACACAACAGTTACAAATATAGTAATAATATTAGATCATAATATATTTTGCATATGAAACCTTACTAAAGTAAGTACTAACTACAGCCATCAAATAAAAACAGTGTAGCAAGAAGTATATTTACAATATGTAAAATATTTCTGTCTGAATTTATGGTGGAGTGAAAGTCTAAAGTCTTAGAAAATGTCCTCAAGGCCTCCGTAAAGTGCCAAAACTTAAGTGCTTGAGTCACTGCTCTAGACCTGACCTCTAAGGAAGTTGTTAAACATGTTGTTAAATTGTACATTTATATATTCTATCTTACTTGTGTCATCCAAACAAAGCTGTCACCTTCTCCTCTGATTTCTCAGTTGTGCCTTATGAGATAAAGATATACACCAGCGATGTGTTTGGTGCGGGAACAGATGCTGATGTGTTCATAGTCTTGTATGGACGCGAGGGAGTGTGCACACAGCAGAAACACCTGTGTGTCAACAAGAGAGAAAGGCGTCTGTACTTTGAGAGGGGAGCTGAGGACATGTTTATTGTGGAGGTGAGAGTGTGGATTTGGACTACACATCCTCTAGACGACGGCTTCAGCTCTGTAAACACCGTGTTGTCGTTTTCTCAGCTGGAGGATATCAGTGACGTTATAGAGAAAATCAGGATAGGACACGACAACAGGGGCACCAACCCAGGATGGCACCTCGACAGAGTGGAGATCAGACGACAGCTCAGGAAAGCAAAGGTAGTAAAAATCCAATTGAGATTACACACGTAGATAAGTGCATCATTAGGAGTTTCCTTATCTAGTGCCCTCTTTAAATCATTAACAGATTAAGACTCTCAGACACAGCCGGATTAGTTTTAGTTTTTCTTAATGGCAGGGTTCGGAGACGACCATTTTCCCATGCGAGTGCTGGCTGGCCAAGACTGAAGATGACGGGGAGACGGTGAGGGAGCTGGTCCCCTCGGACATCATCACAGAGAAGCTCCTCAGGGATGGGAAGCTGAAAACGACTGAAGATGAGGTGGAGGACGCTTTGGAAAGTACGTTGACTCTGATTTCAGTGGTGGAATGTAACTAAGCACATTTACTAGAAGTACTTAGTTTCATTTTGAGGTACTTTACTTAAGTATTTCCATGCCATGCCACTTTGTACATTTATTCCACTTCAATTCAGAAGCAAATAAGTCATTAGTTACTTTACAGATAAAACATCAAATGAATGTTTAACATATGATGCACTGTTGAACTAACTTACCATAATTAAAATAGTAAAAGACCACTACACATAATAAAACACTCACAGGGATGTGTTTCTGCATAAAGAGCATTTTTACTTTTTGGTTCCTTCCAGCTGTGACATTGCTGCCATCTTCATACAAGGACTCGAATCATTTGGCTCATTAGTGTTGCTGGATTTTCATTTGGAACAACAGCAGTACCTATATCAATTATACATGTTATTAATTTATTCTGTAACTGTAACAGATAACAGTTACCTTTTTTTGTATGCTAATTACATAAGGCTATTTCTTGTGTTCTGTTTCTCCCCAAGCCTCCAAATGACAATGTGAAAACGATGTTAAAGAGGTGTCTGTCACAGACGAACCCATGGAGAATTCAAATGAATGTGCGGCTCCCTCTCGGCTTTATGGAGCTTTATAACGAGTTTCAGATCATTGCTTTGCTTAATTGATATACTGCGTGAACACACATACTGTTGGATTGCAAGCTACTGAATTCATACAAGCATAGAATCTTGTGTACGTCTACTTAATTCATATTTCTTTGTTTCTCTTTCTCCGATACAGCTCACATGTACAACGTCTCTGTGCGAACAGGTGATATGTTCGGAGCAGGAACTGATGCCAATGTTTTTCTCACCATCTACGGAGACCTGGGAGACACAGGAGAGCGCAAACTCGCCAAATCTGAGAACAACAAAAACAAGTTTGAGAGAGGAGAGGTGTGTGAGGAAAGGTCTGACGCGTTAGGCCCATTGTCAATAAAAACATAAATAAGAGTAGACTCAAAAGATTACGAGAAAAAAACTTGGTCGTTAAGGAATCACATGGCTGGATCAACTTCATCACAGACGGAAAACAGGGAATGCAACACGTTACACATTAGTGGGGAGGTGCAACGGTATGCAACACAGTGACATCCTTGCATCTGTCTATTGCGTTGTAGTTCCTGATGCACAAAAGCTTTCACCGCATACAAATCAGTATGTTGTTTTCTTCTGAATAGGCCCAAATCACCACAATGTCTCTTCAAAGCCTGAATGCTTATGATAATATGTTGATTCTTTGATTCTTCACGTGTATTTCCTTGTTGTTAAAAAAAATTGCAAAGTATAGTTTTGATTAGGTCATCCACTGCAGGCATAATACACTGCAAGCAGCAATGTCTGTGGTGTGATGAGGTTGATCTAACCTTGCAAAGTGAAGCGATGTGATTCCTTGACAAAAAAACACACAATCTTCTCGATCTTTGAGTTTAATCTCAAAGAGTATTGAAGCTTTTTACTCCTAAATTTGTGGGGGTTTTCTGTAAATGTACCTATTTAATCTCAGGAAATATCCGAAATTCAGAGTTCTCTTTGCCTCTTAGGTGGACAAGTTCAGTATTGAGGCTGTGGACTTGGGCCAGGTGTTTAAGATTCATATTCGTCACGACAACTCCATGATAGGGGCCGATTGGTACCTGGACCAGGTGGAGGTGCTGGATTTGGATACAGAAGAGGTGTACATGTTCCTGTGTGAGCGCTGGCTGTCAATGAAGAAAGAGAACAAAAGAATAGCGAGGACGTTCTTCGTGAAGGTTTGTTAAGCTTGGGTTATGGTCATTACTTTGTTCTTTGTGTTTGATTTCCTATTAGCTGCTGCTGCAGTAATATTAGTTATGACATCTCATAACTAATTTTAAGATCATTTGTCTGGTATGTGTCTGGTTTAGGGGTATGAAGGTGAAAGAAACATTGATCCAAATACCAAGAAGATGCTTCAGGCCAAACTTGGGCTGGACAGAAACGCCAACAAGAAGAAAAAGAAGAAAAAGCAGGCAGTGGTGGAAGAAGGTCCAAGTAAGGCCGCAAAACTGTTCCCTGTGTTTCTCAAGATGAGGTTGGAGTATGATGAGAACAATATTCTCAGAAAATAACTCAAGAAAAGGCAGCAAGCAATTTTAAAAGGCCCTACATCAAAATAAAAATACAAACTTTTAGAAGTAATTTAAAATGTTAGGTAACATTGATCAGTTCAAAGCTTTGTGTATAAATAAAATATGCTTCTTCTTTTTTGCTGAGGGTTATGTGAAAAGATCGATACCACTCTCATTTGTACACTAAATATGAAGCTATAGTCAGCAGCTGGTACAGAACAAGGGGAAACAGCTAACCTGGCTCAGAGGAAAACAAAAACACCAAAAAACACCTTAAAAGCTCAATAATAACAAATGATGTATTCAAAGAAGTGTAAAAATAACTATTTGTGTTTTTTCAGCAGATAATGTCTATTATACATCTATTATATATATATATAGGACTATTTCTTGGCCGCAAGTAGAAACTCTCTGGAGTATTTTACGATGACAAGACTCCTGCATTTGGTCGGATTAAAGAAACTAAATATAAGAGTTTTCGAGGTGCTGGTCGGGGGATGTGTTACCCTAACAGAGCCAGGCTAGCTGCTTCCCCTTGTTTCAAGTCTTCATGCTAAGCTAAGCTAACCTTCCGCTGGCTGTCGCTTTGTATGTAGTGTACAGACATAAGAGTGGTATTACTCCTCTCATCAAACCAAATAAGCACATTTCCTAAAATGTCAAAAGTATCCGTTAAACTTTCAACTATTCCCATTCTTGTCTTCCACCCAGTCATCCCCTATCACTTCACTTTGTCCACTGGTATGGAGCGGGATGCCAGCACTTTTGCCAGGGTTTTTGTCATCATCAGCGGCTCCAACGACATGGAGACAGACCGACTGT
This sequence comes from Cottoperca gobio, assembly GCF_900634415.1. NCBI lineage: Eukaryota > Metazoa > Chordata > Actinopteri > Perciformes > Bovichtidae > Cottoperca > Cottoperca gobio. The sequence continues at coordinate 15,997,567 of NC_041363.1, forward strand.
GGCTGGACCTGCCAGAGGGAAAGAAATCCTTCAGAGCCGGCACCATGGAGCACTTTGTGTGTTATGGAACTGACGTAGGAGAGATCAAGAGGGTGGAAGTGAGAATCTAAGACTGTCTGTTCATAAATCTGTGAAAGTGTCTCCTCTCTGTTGCCTCCTCAGACACACTGATGTTAAAACATTTAAATAAAACCATTCTGGCACAGCAATAATTAATTCTAGCTGTGCCTTCTGGTACCTAGATCAAACAAAATCAAATGATATCAATTCCCAGTTCTACCTTCCCCCTCCTTCTCTCCCTCCTCTCCTTCCTCTTACTTCCCTCTGTCTCTTCCTCAGCTCGGCCATAACGGCGTCACACCAGAGAGCTGCTGGTTGGTGGATGAGCTGTCGGTTGCCGTGCCAACCAAAGGTATCAAGTACATCTTTCCGTGTAAGTGCTGGCTGGCTAAAGACAGGGGCGATGGTCTGACTGCCAGACTGTTCAACGTGCTGGACTCCAGCACGATCAACATTAACCGCAAAGTGAGTCACAGCACTAAAAATATGAAACCTTGGAAAACATTCAGTTAAAATGTTGTGTAATAAACAGAATTGGTCTTTTCCTTATCTGTATTATCTATTTCTGTGTATTGTAGGTTATTTATTCGGCAACAGTAGTCACAGGGGACACTCAGTATGCAGGGACAGACACCAACATTTTCCTGACGGTGTACGGAGGCAATGGGAGCACAGAAGAAATGCTGCTGCCCAAAAATGGCGACAGGTCATCACTTTTGATCAAAGGAACAGTTCTATGTTTTGGGAAATACACTCATACGCTTTCTTGTCGAGACTTAAAGTGGCTTTAATCGAAATGTATATAATAACAATGTATCAAATGCCAATATGATGAAGTGTATGAATGACCGACAGAAAATGATCACCTGAATCTGCAGCTCCCCTCAGCGTCACGACTCGTTATAGTGAGTTTCAGTTTTCAGTTTCAGCAATTAGCAGCTAAACAGAAAGATATTTCCCTCAAGAGTTGGTAGAGACCAAAAACAAAACGGAGCTACAAGAGAGGGAATACTGGACTTACATTCGCCTGGTGGACAGAAGCACGACTCAAAATGAATGATAACTGTGCTCTGTAACTGGATGTGTGAATCAGTTATCTCAGGTTTAAATAAGACTTTTCTACAGATTAAGCAAACATATATAACATATATAACCTTTGGAAAGAGCCAGGCTAGCTCTTTCCAGTCTGTGTGTGAAACAAAGCTATTTAGCTGCTGCCTGTAGTTACAGTAGACAGTTAGTACATTGACAGTAGAGAGTGTTATCCATCTTCTCATCTAACTCTGGGCAAAAAAGCTTATTGCTAAAACTATTTCTTTAGGATAACCAAGTCCAGTTGGTTCTAAAATGCAAAATTAATTATATAATTTCAATTTAGGTTTGAAAGGGACCAAGAAGACACATTCAGTTTGGAGATAGATGACATCGCTCCTCTGAAGAAGATCAGAGTTCGGATTGACGGCTCTGGAAGTCGCCCTGACTGGTTTCTTGACAGGGTAACGTAAAGACTACTTATCTGATCTCCCTATGAAAAGACAGTATTTAATACAGAATGATACAAATCATGGTCTTTTATAGTTGTCATCAGTCAGTGTCTATTGCCCCTTCTCAAATCACAATTCCAACATAAAAACAAATAATTGTTCAGCCCTGGCAATGTGCAAAAGGAAACTGTATTATTGTATCTGATTATATTCACGTAGAAACAAAATAAATGAGTAATTATGCTTGGTACAGTCACATCTTGTAGACCGCAAATACAGGCTTGTAGTAAAAGAAATGTAATGCAAAGACAATCGGAAAAATCGCAATTAGATATTTTACTGAAATCCTTCAGACTACTAATGTCTGCCTGTTCCCGTCATATCTGCTGCTGCAACTAAACAGTGATATTCACCAAGAAAACATGTCACTTCAATGGTCAATTAACATCTAAATGAAATGCTTTCAGATCCTGATGCGGAACCTGAACACAGAGGAGACGTATCTGTTTACCTATGAGAACTGGCTGTCAAAGACAAAAGGGCCAAAGAGGACGAAGGTGTGTGAGCTGGCAGCTGTGGTGGATGAGGAGGAGATGGTGGAGAAAACATCCTACATCATCCAAGTCCAGACCAGTGACGCCGGAAGTGAGTCGCATGAGTTGCCTGTTTAATTTCTAAAACAATAGATGAAGAAGGAAATTCATATTTTCACATTATACATCACTATTAAGGCCAAAGAGTGTATTTTACTACTAATGACTTACCATAATATATCCAAGTCAACAATATTAGGCAAATATAAAGATCTGTTAATGATTACATATTTTAGGTGCCGGCACTGATGCCAATGTGTTTGTGATGGTGTTTGGGGAGTACGGGGACACCGGGACGCTACCTCTGAAGGAAAGCACCAACAGGAACAAGTTTGAGCGTAAAATGAGAGATGTGTTCAGGTTCCCTGACATGCTCAGTCTGGGTGAACTGTCCAAGGTGCGAGTGTGGCATGATAACAAAGGTGAGCGCTGGGTGTCAGAGCATAACAGACGACAACAAGAGAGATCTTTGTTCTCAGCAGAGTTAACATGATTTTGATGATTTGTCTTTTTGTTTTGGACTTTCAAAGCTTGTTGGATTACAATATATGTATGTTTAAAGAAGGTGTCAAATGTTTGAAACCATCTAGTCAAACAAGAAAATGACACGAGGGAAGATCATTGCATTCGTAAATAATTGTGACCTGAGAAAATGTAATTAAATGTAACTGTATTTTAGAACTTTCTTTCTTTTTTAAAGGAATGATATTAATCAACTATGATACCAAAATATTAGAACTCATACTACCAGAAGTGTGGATGAAATGCCAGAATCTACCCTTTTTGCGTTGTGTTTTGTTTGGAAACGTGCTTCTTCGCTTTTCCTTTTAAAGAGTAACATAAGAAGATCAATACTACTTTCAGACATGAGAGTGGCATTGATCTTCTTATCGAACTCTAAATGTCAAACTATTGCTTCAGGAGTTCCTCAGCCATTTTGATATATTGTATGTACTATCACAAGTGATCGCTGCAATGCCCAGAGGGGTACTTAACATTTTGTATCATTAGATTGTAAGGTGAAACAGAAAAATGCATTGCTTATTTATTGAAAGGATGAAACTATAATGGACTGTGTTGCTCTTGCTGTAAACAGGCCCTTCTCCTGGCTGGCACCTGGAGTATATTGACGTGAAAGATGAGGCCATGGACGAAACCTTTCGGTTCCCCTGCGACCGCTGGTTGGCGAAAAATGAAGATGACAGTCAGATAATGAGGGAGCTGGCCTGTGCCAACAACACCTCTATAGACCTCAGTGACAAAACCAGTTAGTAAAAATGGAAGTCTGTTACAAGCTCTCTAATTGTGGGAGATTGCAGCCATTCTCCAGATGTGAAATGATCATAATGCGACAATCTCTGTCTCTCTGCATTGCCATAGAATATGAAATTTCCACAACAACTGCTAGCACAGACGGCGCCTCCACCACGGAAAATGCCTGGATTGTGTTGGAAGGAAGGAAAGCTCGTTCCAAGGAGTTTGTTCTGGAGAATAAGAAAAAAAAGTTCTTACGGTAGGTCTTCAAAGGGAGTCTAGGTGCCTCGGCTCACACTAAAACCCTATAATGTGGCCTTACATAATTTGCTCTCCTTCACATGTTTTGTTTTTCTCCCTTCCTTTATCTTAAGTCTCAGCTCTGAGGAGAGCTAATCCCATGAGACGCACACAAGAAAAACTCTCTTGCAGACCACTGACTTTAACTATTCAATGTTCAGAATCACACCCTCGTAAACTCTCCTGGTAGTTCTAACTTCTGTTTGCCCTTTCACAGCGGTACCACTGACACCTTTGAGTTCTCATCCAAGAACTTGGGTGAGATTGCCGGCATCTGCATCGGCCACGTAACGAAAGACGGAAAGAAGGTGAAGAGTGAAGCCTTCTGGCATGTTATGGAGGTGGTGGTGAGAGAAAAGGAGCTAGGAAACAAGTGAGTTGAATCTCATACATCCTGCATTATGTTACATGAAATGTCACGTTGATGTGACTTCAAACCTTCCCTTCTGTTTAGGTATTTCTTCCACTGTGATGCACAAATACCCCTGGCAGCCAAAAAGGACAAATTCCTGACATTTGAGTGCTTTAAGTCCATTGAGAGCTTTGCGAGCAAAGTCCGCAGCCTGGTCCCCGTCAAGTACGAAATCATCGTCATCACCGGGGATGTGAAAGGAGCTGGCACGGACGCCGATGTTTTCATCAGCATCTATGGCGTCAACGGTGACTCGGGCAGACGTCATCTGCAGAAGAAGTTTCGCAACCTTTTTGAGCGAGGGCGAACGGACCGCTTTATTCTGGAAATGCTAGACCTCGGGGAGCTGCTGAGGGTCAAAGTGGAGCAGGACAGCAGTGGCTCCAACTGTGGGTGGTATTTAGAGTGTGTGGAGGTGACGAACACAGCAAACTCAGTGACAACCATCTTCCAGTGTGCAAAGTGGCTGGACACTGGCAAGGCCGACGGCCAGATTCATCGTGTGCTCTACCCCAAATATTAGGAGGACTTGGTGAGCGGTCCTTTAGAGACTTTCGTTGTTTTTTTTACTGTATGTTGGACAAAGATTGAAATGAACAGACCTGTATGTCCCTGTATGTCATCTTTTAAAGGAAACATCATTGTTCTTCTTTTTTAAGTTTGTGCCATCTGTTTAGGTTGCCCCTCTTCTAACTTCAGAAAAAAGCCATTTGCCACCATCTTCTCTTGTACAATTTGAAAAATAAACTGAATATTGCCCAAAGCAGATAATTCAACACAATTAACGTCTGTCTTTGATCAGATTTTTTGTTTATATCTAGATGAAGCATTTTCACACCAGTGCAAACAATATGTTACACTAAAAAGAAAGGAAATAGTCCCACAAAACTAAAGCCTCCTTTGAATTAGTGTGTAATATATGGATTTGTGTCCCAAATCCATATATTACACACCAGAAAGGCAATAATAAATGAGAACAGTATTCTCCCTGGAGAGTCTTTACAACCGTTTTGAAACAAATGTCAGAATTTACCCATTTATCTGTGACAAAGAATATTCTTGTTTTATATTGTTACTTTGCAAATGTACTAAATGTTTTGGGTTTACTTAATAATGAAAAGATGTTAATGGCCTTGTTAAGGTACACGGTAAGCAAAATAATCATATTAATGTTCACAAATTGTAATTATAGCCAACAGATAAACGATGTTTGAGGCTACACAATAACGATATTTATTATATTGGCCAGTATTCTTTATTTTAACATAAGCATTTTAATAAGGATGCCTAAATTAGTTTTTTCAAGAATGGTGACCTACATGTGTACTGAGCAGGACAAGGATACCGTCTCTAAAGCATATAATTAACATTTCTGCAATTTCTCGAAACTTGCCGACCACTACACTGATACAGATATATACTAACTGCTGAGTATGTTTTAAGTAAATGATTAAAAAAGGATGCCAAATAAAACCACACATTAGATTAGTTCTCAGCATTTTAGGCAGTTTATTTGAAAAACACATACAAAAAGATCATATACAAGACAATAAATAAAAAAGAGACAGAACAGTTTGGGTTAAGCTATGCAACTTTTTGCATCATCATTAGTAATAAATACAGTACAAAATCCACCCAGAGTGAATCTAAAGATTTTCCACAATATTCACTGATCATGTTATTCTTCATTATGATTTAGCTATTGCTTTCATATTATTGATACATACTTCTACTTTTCTATAAAATACTCAAGATCATAAAACATTGCGCGGTTACAGCAAAACAGCAGTGTGTTGTACAAAGATGGCCACTTCCCTTTTTCACTGGCAGGTTAATAATCAACATTTTTTCAGCAGCAAAGAAACATCTGAAATATTCAAGAAGGTACAGCATCATATTAAACACATCTACAGAGCTACTCCCACATACACATAGGAAAACCTGAGAAGGACATGCATTAAAAAGCTTGTGCTTTAAGTTCTACTGTTCATTCCGGTTCATCAGCTTGAGTTAATACTATGGCTACTGTCCAGTTCGCTCTGGAGTAATGGGGAACACTGTGGAGGACACGGGGTAAGGCCAGTGAGAGCACGAAATGAAATAATAATAGTAAGACCAGCCAGCTTAATTCCAATCCAATACATGTTATAAGAATTTGCAGGATTAGTAGAGTATTAATAAGAAATGCACACTGAAAACGTAGTTAGCTTATTATACCCAGGTGTAAAACACGCTATCTATATTGTATAACCACAGTACACCAGAAATTTGCTCAATAAGACCAATGGCTCAAGTTAGCATGTTAGATATTTCCCAAAATCCCACACAAAGCAATTGCCAGCAATACATAAGGGACAAATAATATAGCTCATTATGTGAGTCTTAAAATAATAATAATAATAATAATAATAATAATAATAATAATAATAATAATAATAATAATAATAATAATAATAATAATAATAATAATAATAATAATAAGCACTAAATTGAGATCCAGATATGATGGAATATCATGAGCGTGGTCAAAATAAAACAAATATCAAAAATATAATCCAATATGACTGATTATGGAAAACAAAGCAGCATCATATAACAAAAGCAAGCTAATTGTGGAGTCATACTAAGACAAAAAGAGGTTGTACCCCGTCTTCTGCTTCAGATCAAAGCAGGAGTGATGTTAAATAATGACAAGATTTTAAAGTAAAATCAAGAGGTGAAATGAATGGAATGTAATCCAGATCAACAGCACCATGCTGGCTAGAAAATGTGTTGGGAAACACCCCCACAAGTCAATTTTTCAACAGGTTTCTTTTTTTCTCCTTTGAAAAAGAAAACACAGACGGCATGCAGAAGCATCCCCACCGACCAATGCATAATGAGGTATTCTTTTTTTTATATTTTGTGTTATTTTAAATAAATATATTGATTAAATTGCAAAGTTATGAGATAGAGACATTAAATATTTCACCACGATAGCTAGCTAGCTACAGTTAGTAATAAATAATGATTGTTAAATACTTAAGGCATCTTTAATCACAGCATTCTATGTGAACTAGCAAAACCTCCATTTTCATCCATCTGTAGTTTTTTGGATGGAGGTTTCATACAAAAAGAAAAAGAAACGCAACACAAACAGTCAAGTTACCCTCCAATAATACACAAGGAAGCATGAAAATACTTGTAACTGAATAGAAACACAAAATCTAGGACAAGAAGAACCCACACCACCAAACCAAAAACTCAGGCAACTCCATATTATAGTGCATTTACAAAACACAAGCTACATTATAACAACAATAAATATGTTTTTGCAGCATTGCAGCTTTTTCTTCACTATGGTTAAAATGGACAAGGACTCGGCATATTAGTACCATGTCCAAATTGGCATGTGAGCAAAAAGAAATACGAGAAGAAAAAGAAAATGGCAGAAAAAGACAATTGAAAATAAAATTAATGTTAAGAACAATTGTTTGGTATTTTTCAAATGGATGGCTTTTTCTCCCTTTCACCCTCCTTCAAGTGAACTACGCCGACATGGTTCATGCATGATATAGAGAAAACGGCTTCTATCACTGAACGTATCACAGTTGTTCTAGCAATACCATACACTACTACCATGGGGGAGGGGGGTGGGGACAATCATACACATTCTAGCACATATCACAGGCAAACTAGTTTGTATTTTCCCTGTAACACCAGACAGTCTTTTTATCATACCAGTGGGAGCAACTTAGATTGAAATGAAAAGGAGCCGATACACAACAGAGGCGATTCACTGTATATAGAAATCACATGTGCTTGTTTGATAGGCAATAAGGTTCTGGTAATAGGTAATACAAATGTTATTCACTCTGATGGCAAGACCTCAGGCACTGCATCCTCAAGCCCATGCCGGCCTCTCACGTCATGTGATCATGCCATGAGCGAGGCAACAGAGAGGAGTTGCAGTTAGACACGGACCCACAAGCAGCTCTTTGAATCCTAACCTGGAACATCAGGAGAGAAATGCTACATTGGTCTGAGATCGGTGTCTAAGGGCAACTTTGATCTACTCGGGATGAGTGGGGGGGGGGGGGGGGGGGGGTATTAGGTGCATTCTTGTCCTCCTCTATGAATGAGTGGGATCGTCATAGTATACGGTTCACATGCACAGACACACAGTCCCTGTTTCTACTGCTCCACAATATTAACGACACAGCCCAAGCCTGCCATACAGCATGCACATCTGAGGCCTCTGCTCTAGATAATAGAGGCCCGACTACAACACTACACAGATCACTGGAAGCCATGCCTGCAGTTAGCGGGTTTAGCATCAACTCTGATGGCATCTACTAATTGTAAATCCAAAACCATGTTAGACAAGAAAGAGGGATTTTTGGCCTTTTTACACAACTAGCTCTTTCCTCAGTCTATGATTAATTAACACACGGAATATTCTCTCTTATTTCAGCCGTATTCACCCTCTCTGTAGGTTTATTTTTAACAAACATATTTCTCAAAAGGCTTTTGCTTGCTACACAACACTGTTACTCTGTAAATACTTATTCAGTACTATACTCCATTACACCACAAGCGTTCAGCTACGAGAGTTCACACCAAACAACCTCATGCTAATCATTTGATAATGTTCTGTACAGATGTGCTGAGGGCTTGGGCAGAGTGCAGCTTAAAGGATTTTTTTCACAGGCCTAGTGGGGGGGGAAAGGGTTTAGATGTAGTGGCAGAGAAATGGCCTTAATACGCCACACTGAGCTGGGGAGGTTGGTAGTCAGAGGTCCTCTCTTCATGGCTGTATGGAGAAATGTACATAGGGTACACATCTGACAGAATCTGTGTGTGAAGCCTCAGCACATCTGTCCATACGTGTCCGCGCCCACCTTTTACATCCAGCAAGTCCATTCAAACCAACCTTCAGTCCAGCCGCCTATCTATGCATCGACCCCCGTCCCTCGTTGTGTTGTAGGTGAGTGTGCTTTGTTGATCCCTCTGTCACAGCTGTCTCAGAAGGCAGGCTCGTTGAGTGATGCAGAAGGGAAGAGAGGGGTGTTTGGCAGAGCTTCCCCCCCCCCCCCGAGGGAGGCAATGAAGAATTAACAAGACCAGATCCAAAGCTGCAGGAGTCGACAGGAGCTATCAACTGTCGGGGGTCAGTTGGGTCTCAATGTCCACTCTACAGATGGGGCACTTCCTGCTGGTGGCCAGCCACTGGTCCACACACGCCTGGTGGAAGAGGTGCATGCAGGGTAATCTCCTACAGACACAGAGGAGACAGGGTCAGGATTTTGACATAAATGTATGTCTTCACTTCAGGAATATGTTCAGCAACATTGAATTGCTGCCCTTTGAAACCAGGTAATGTCTAAAGTGTCAGTTTTACTAATGAGCTAAAGATAAACAGCCCCGTCAGTGAGGTTTCAGATAACCTAATAGGTTGTATAATGGTTTATTTTGCTCAAGAAATAAAGGAACACTTCATTCTTCAGTTTATTCAATGTTTGCACAAGTCTTTTGTTCACAATTTCTAAGAAAATCTGTTCTTTGTATTTCATTGACTTTTGAATCCTGATCTAAATTAAATAACGGTGGTATTTGATGAAGTTTCTTATGTGCGTCTACGATACCTTTTACCTTTTCAGCCTTAGAGCTGTAACGATTAGTTGATTAATCAAATCAAGTCGATCAACAGAAAATGTATTTCTTTTTTTAATCAAGTCATCGTTTCATCGCTTTTCTAGAAGAAATCCCAACGAATCTTCGGTTTCAGCTTCTCCAATGTGAGGATTTGCTGTTTGCCACATATAGATTGATATTAAACTAAATATATTTGGTGTTTGAACTGTTAATAACACGAGCAATTTGATTATGTCAAGTTAAGTTTCTGAAATTACATTGACAAATCATAAATGAACAAAAAGATAATTTTGCAGATTAATTGAGAATTGAGAGTTTGCTGCACCTCGAGGCTGCTTCCTGAAGCCTCCGTCTCGATAAACGTTAATGGACTGTGTAAACATAAGTGAGCAAACCAACAAAAAGAGAGTTCTAAACAGCTGGAGGAAACAGCTGTGGTTACTCTCTGTTACACTAAAGTTAAACTCCTTTAAATCTTCTGCAAATGTGATTCATGGTTCTCGTCATGCTCAGTATCGAGATCGTTTCTAGAATAGATCCAGTTGTCACATTTCAGAATGCGTCTCAAGTGTCTTCTTATGATCAAATTTCGCTTCACATTTTATTTTATCTGCGACTGTTGCTAAAAATCCACAGATCCAGAAGGTATATACTCCTCTCACAGTTTAACTCAACAAAGCCTGAAACATCATGAATGAAGAATGCTTCCCACCCCACCACGACTGGTTGCATAAACAATATATTCAGCAAGAAAAAACTAACTATCTACTTTTTATATACAACCAGATGCACCCGCGCCTCTAGTAAACCTGAGCCTTCACCTACTTCTTTTATTTTACATAACTTCCTCTATCACTTTGCCAGCTAGACAGATCTCGACACCGGTCACACATCATAAGATGCCGTGAAATGCTAATGTTGCCTTTAGGCGGGCGTTTCGAGAGGAGGTGCTGTAAAAAAATCCTGTGATAGGATTTTCAAACCTGATGCTTTGAACTCACATGGCAGAACCAATGTACACTTAAAAACTGCTTCGACTGTATGACTGTGTATCCTTTCTGAAGGAAAGCGTTGAATGAATACGTTGAAAGCGTTAAATACATTAGCAAAAGTTTTCTGGACAGACACAAAACCTCAACCTTAAGAATACAGTTTGGTCACAACACTGTGTGTAAGTCCACTGGATTGTTGAGTTTGGATGTAAAAACAAATATTATGGACAAATGACTGTCTGCAGGATTTTATTCCAATTCAAAACCTCACCAGGCGAAAACATGGAGGAAGATCTACTAATACAACATGTCGATACATTTGAGTATCGCAACATTATGTTTTGTGATAATGTATCGATTCTCAAAAACACTGCATGGATTTTTAATGAATAGTAAAAAAAAAGAAATTCATTAAGAAAAATAAAAAACATTATTTGGATTGTATGCATATGGTAATGTATTCTTTGTACTATGACACTCAGAAGTCACAACATGTCACCTTGCTTACAGTATTGCAATATATTGAAACCCCTGTATCATGATTCATATTGTATCGCCAAATTCTTGCCAAAACACAGCCCAACTAATCACCAACAAACTCACCAAAATAATCCTCTTTTGGAGAACAACACTAATGCACAAAGTACAGCTGAGGTTTCGGCAATGTCATTAGTTTTGCAGGGCATTACTCGTGAACCAAAGTCTTGGACAAATTGCAATTTTTACTTGATGAAGGCACGAGTCAGGGGTTGAACAAAGCTGTAACAGTTCATCCTGAGTGGGGAGAAATGTCTGTACCAGATTTAATAACAATCCATCCAATAGCTGTCGGGACATTTCCCTTAAAACCACAAATGTTAACCTGCTGGTGGCACAAAAAGATAAACGGGGGATCACCAAAGTCATTAGGATTCACCCTCTGGGGATCAATAATGTCCGACAGACCGACACTGCCACATTAGTACTTCAGAATTGCTAAGAGCTATATGTAACTGAAGAGCAGGATATGTAAAACAAATGTATCCCCCAGGAGATGAACTGTATCCACAACGTATTTTCACATCTGCATAACCAGCATGTTCCAAGCAAAAGATGAGTGTATAGTTGTACCTGACATCCTCTGCATCCTCCAGCATTGACAGACAGATGGTGCACTTTTCATCGGTGTCCAGCTCCTCATCTTCCAGACACATCTTCAGGTCCTGGGGTATTCTCTGCAGAGAGCGATAAAGCCAAACAGACTTTAATTATTAAAGTGTGTTGTGCGGCTGCGTGTTAGGAGCTGTTATGTTTATGCTACAGGTGTCTCTGAATCAGCCCAGACAAACAAGGAGGAGAAAAGAGTCACCTAATCATGCTTCCCAGAAAAGAAAAAATAATAAACATCAGATAGAAAAGACTCAATTATTTCTTCTCACTCACAGTGTACCAAATGATCCGACACTCTTTCCAGAGTATCTGGGTCATATTCAGTGCAGACGTGTTTTTAAAATTCATTCCACGCACATATCTGCAGACAGCTGGATGACTCATCCCTCTCCTTGAATTGTGCACACTGCAGCCCTCTCTTACTAATCTGCTCAGGGAAATTAGTTTGACCTCTGAACTACTGTGAGAGTCGTGACCCTCTTTCAACTCTCGTCTTCGCTCTTTGATCCTTTCCACCCAGCAATGCCCTTTATCCCGTCTTTTCCATCCAGCCCAACCTATTTCTTGCCCAAAGCCTTCGTCTTTACCAGATCACATCACAAAGATCTCTCACTCAGCTAGCAAGTAAAAAGCTGACCAGTTTTTACCTTTTTGTACTTATGGGGGAATGTAAATCTCTCTATGGTGGTTTGGACCGCTCCACGGTTTACACTCCCCAGCCTGTCCTCCAGTTGCAGAAGCTCCTTGAAAAACCACATTAAATGTCTTTTAATCATTTTTAGGATACTGTTTGAAGTCACACAGGCAGATTAAAATTGACATTTGTATAATAACATATTCAAATGCAGAAGACATACAAGTGTGGAATGCTAAAATTGAATTTGTGCTTCAAGGAATAGGAAAGAGCCTCTCGGAAAACAATTGCATCTTATCAAAATGAAAACAAATGTCATGAGATTAAAGGCAGTTGAACCATTTGAGGCATCTGGAAGCCGGAGTAATTGGAAATAAGAAAACCAGTTACACACTCAAGCCTGTCCAGAGCATTGGTCACAGAAAAAACAACGATAAATGAGCGTAGACTGGTGTGTCTGCGGAGGAGAGCGAGGAAGCAGAGGTACACACCTCATAGCTCTCTCTAACAGCGGACGCGTGGCGGGAGGGGTTGAGACTCTGCAGAGCCAGCAAGTGCAGCTGGGGATATGGGTAGTTTCTGATCTCATGGACAACCTGGTAAATGACAGACAAAAAAAAGTTAGCTTCAGTTCTGCAGCGGAAATCCGTCAAAACTGTAACACAGTTCATGCCCGGATGCTGGGTATCGAGATTATTCTGAGAAACCCTGAGAGACGGTCGCTGGGAGTTCATCGAGACGAACGTGATTGATTGTGCTGAGGCAAAGGGGGCTCACCACTTGTGTTGAGGCATTGTTTCTAGGGAAGTGGTGCATCCTAGGAGAGGTCAAGTAGTGCTGATAGTGCTGCGGCAGCGGATGGATGTGATACTGGTGGGGGGGAAGCCCAGCATCTACACTTAGATCCCTGGACAGAAACCGAAAAAAACAAGTCAGCCCATGACACACGATTTTTTATAGTGTTTCTGGCAAACTGTCTTTGGATAACAGTGGATTTCTACACAGCATTGTTCAGGCCAGCGATTCTCAACCAGTTGTACTTGTATCTACAGTTAATTGGAAAAAATAGAAATTCCGATTTGAATCCATGAATTGATTCAGCTGTAACACCAGAACACTGAGTTAAGAGTGTAACACTAGCTCAGCAGAAGTCTCAGCAGGTAGGTAAAAATTGTGGATAGATGGTTGAAATAGATATCTTAAAGTAATGGATAAACAGCATATATGCATTATAAGAAGCTCTCTTTAAACAGCTGTAATAAACCGTTGAAATAGTTAGCTATAAGTAGATTTATTGCTATTTAAAGTATCTTAATTAAATATATATTGCTTCCTATTACAATTTCTTCAGAGAAATGACAGAGATTAAGTACCACACAACTCATAGGAACATTTCCCAAGTAATATGCGAAAACAATGATTCAAAAATAAAATACGATTTTTTCAGGGGATTCAAAGATCCATGAAGTGGTGGAAGAATAGTGCATCTTCCACGTTTTGCTGTTCACTACCTTATATCTAAATATTTAGCACTCTTTCCCATTTTTCTTTTACATATTTAGTTGCCTTAACTTAACATTTTTTTTTAAACCAACAATTTTATTTTACTTCAACTTTTCAACTTTAGTTTTTCTCCAGCTTTACAAAACATAACTTCGAGAGCCGCTGTGGGCTGCTCCACCTCCCTTTGCCCCTTATGAAACTCCTCATGCATTGATGTTGCATGTAGCAAGACCTGTATAATGTTTATTGCCAATTTTACTGTCTAATAAGAGTTGCTTTGGGCTCTTTTTCAACTTGTCTTAAACCCCTTTCATCTGGTCTTGACCCAGATTTGACGGCGGTCTGGTGCAGTCCAACTAAAAAAAAGCTGACAGAAAAGGATGTCTTGTCTAACTTTGTGCATCATTGATGCAGAAATAAGTAATGTATAATTCAGTAGAATTTCTGTTGGTATGAAATCTAAACCTACATCATGGCAACCATTTTTGTAACAAAAACAAAGGAGCTGGTATTCTTTGCCTCTAAAGTACTAGCTACTGCATACTGTGCATTTGGTGAGATGTGTACGGTGTTTATTGACAGCTTAAGTGTCTAATAAGAGTTGATTCGTTTTGGGCTCTTTTTCAACTCTTAATAGAATCATCAGTGGTGTGAAAATGAGTATTATAGATGTGTGTATCATTTAATAAGACCATGTTAGTAAGAAATCTAAATTGACAACTGCAGAGTAATTTGTCCCCGGGAATGAATAGCGATTGTAACCTCTCTCACTAAAGACAAAATATATACGCGGTATTTTGCTTACCAGTCTGTGCCCTCAGCCAGGTAGCGGGGCTGCTGCACCACAGGCTGAGGAGGGACATGAAGAGGCGGAGCAAACTCATAGCCGGGCCGCAGTCTGTGGGGCTGGTGAGGAACTCTCTCTGGGGTGCGTCTACTAAGACAAATAACCAAGCATTTTTTTTTTTTATCCTTAGGAAAAGGTCTTAAATATGACGTCACTGCAAAACCAGTGTCGCAACGATTATTTTCATATTAGATTAATCTGACAATTTTCTAGATTAATCTAGATTATGGTCTATAAAATGTCAGAAAATAGTTAAATATGTCTATCCTAGTTTCTCAAAGTCCATGGGGATGTCTTTAAATGTCTCGTTTTGTGTGTCCAAAACCCAAAGATGTTCAGTTTGTTATGATGTAAAACGTTTGAGGCTGAAAACAGCCTTTTCTGCCCTTTTTGCACGATTAATCGATCACCAAAATATTTGTTCTGTCGATCGACTAATGGTTTAGTTGACTGATGGTTGGTTGGTGATGGCCTAGTGGTACGTCTTGCAAACAAAACACGAGAAGGTCAGGAGTTCAATACCAGGGTGGCCACCATTGTACCCCTGAGCAAGGTACTTAACCCTGAGTTGCTCCAGGGAGACTGTCCCTGTAGTTAGTTCACTGTAAGTCGCTCTGGATAAGAGTGTCTGCTAAATGACCTGTACTGTAATGTAATGGTTTAGTCTAATTATTGCAGCTCTACACGACATTAAGTGGAAAAGGAAACATTTATGTCCTTTTTATATTTCTTGTTATTTCCCTGCAAACCCATGTGGATACCTGGAGGGTGGCAGGATGTGTCGGTGCTGGGCCTCGAGGATCTGCTGCTGGAGGAGGTATTGCTGGTGTAATGCCTGAGGTAGGAAGGGAGGGGCAGGGATGTCCTGGAACTGGGGGGCGGGCAGGGGGTTGAGGGGCGGGTGGAGCGGAGGGCCATGCTGGTGGCCAGGAGGGGCCAGGTGGGGGTTAATGCCTGACTGTGGCTGCCCTGGATGGGGCATGGGGAAGTCCATGGGCAGCGGGGCCTGAGGACCTAACTGGAAGTGCCGGCAAGAGGTAGCATGGCTGTGCTGCTGCTGCTGTTGCCGGTTGAAATGGGATCCTGTGGAGGATAAGGAGAAGTTGTCAGGTACCTGAGAGGAGAGATTAGATGGAATTAATTGTGGGTGAAATGTGGTGTTACTGTGTGTGTGATATAGCATGTTAATGAAGCCCTACCTCTTACCTAGGGTGAAAAATACTTCTGTGGGGGTGGGAAAATGATGGTTACCACAAGTACCATGAACATGACAACCACTTTTGGTCCTGCACACAATACGCAAGCGTTCATTTCTTTAATTGCATTTCCGACCTCTGGATCGACTCCTGGTCTTCTGATTCACAGACAAGCGAACTGGATCAGAACAGATGAAATCTACCAGTGCATGGTCTTCAACGCAACTCGGTTCTTGAAAATTCTGCAGCCAACAGTGGGTCAGTGCACTGAGTAAAACCTTAAGTACCTGGCTATCTAGAAGACAAATATTAAACTGTTTAGGTGCCAAGTCTCTCTCTCTCTCTATATATATATATATATATGTATATAACCGTAAAGAACAATTCCTTCCATCTTTAAAAAGAAACCACACAATAATTACATTTTTATACATCGGTGTTTGACTGAAACCTACTGTATCTTTGTGTTTTACACATCCAGCGAGGCTCTACTTGCTATTCTCCCATATGAGCATTCAGGAGTTGAGAGGAAATAGCTTGAATGCCCTTTAACTCACTCCAACCACAGCTATTTGGCAAATGCAGTGAACAGACTGCTGTGGAGACTCAGCATGCAGAAAAATACAGACCAACTTGGGCTGTGGTGCAATATGGTTTTAATACTGTGTTACGCTTATAAAAGACCCTTTTGATTATTGAAGTGCAGAGAAATTGCAATAACAAATGTAGCTTTTTAGAACTTTTGAAGAAATCCTAGCTAAAGGGAGAAGGATTGGTCAGAAGTGAAGCAGGATTTAATGTATTCGGTTATGTCCATCTGGCAAAACTGAAGCAGTGAATTTGACATAGTTTAGACATTAAAATTGTTCTCTAAAATTCCAGTACGGTTCAAGTTTAATCTGCTTCGACAGTGTAAAAGAGACGACGAATTCTTACGTAAACAGTGAAAATATTTTTGAAAATCATGAGGAAATAGGCAAAGTCTACATTGCATTTACTAGTAGGAGTACGCTTGAAAGACGCAGTATGATTTTAAACACACCCAGCGAAGACAAGCAGTATGACCTTCCAGCTATATTTTTAGGTCGTCAGTGTTGCTGGGCAGACTAGAGATGACCTTGCTGCCGTGGGTCAAAGGCTCAAGTCTAGACTGTAAGTAGCACACTGCGTTTTCAAGCGTCTCAGTGAAAACGATCACCATGAATGACAGCAGATAGACTCATTCAGGCCCTGTGATGGAGGAAGCGTGGAAATTGTCTATCTTTGTCACAGCGGGAGAGGAGGTGGGTGGGGGTGGAGGGGGCAGGTAGGGACACGGGAGAGGGAGGACAATAAATGGAAATCAGCAAGAAGCACACTGAAGGTTAGGAAAAACACTATATTCTTTATTGAAAAATATTAGTTATGTGGAATTTGTGTTTTTTTTCTTGTTTGTTTATAATAATAGTATAAATTCATGCAACAAAAATAAACAACATAGACTGAAGGCAAGGCCCACCATGCTCCATATAGGGTTAAAAAGAACAAAAGCAGCATCCAATGAGCAGACGTGTTGGCTACAGCACATGATTTCAGTACAGCAGGGTACATCTTTACTACAGAAAGATTACATTGGATTTTCACTAGTCAATGTAGAAAAACAAAAACAAAAAATTATGAATCATAAACGTGACCATGCATTGAAAGTACTATTACCAGAACAAAAGGTAAAGAGAGACCACAACCAAACAATAAAGACGTTATTACTAATAGAGGATCTCTTTAGCAGTGCAGGAAAATAGGCATCCCTGTGAAATGGATAGCATTTTGGCCTTATGTTAGTGGGGAAAATTGGGAAGTGATGAACCACCAGTGAGCATGTTTTGCTTACATAAATGTTTAGACTTTCATTTGCCTATAAGGAGCAAACAGCCCTGACAATTCAGTGTGATTCGAAGCTTGAAATTTGCAAAGGGAACAAAAGGATTACACAAAAATGGAGACAGTTATGGCAGGTTGTTGTGTGCAGGTGCAGTGTACCGTCAATCATTTCAAGTGATCACATGACAGCATTTGCTGGAATGCTAAGTTTTTAACGATAATAATAATGGCATGCATATGGTTCCAATTTGCATGCTTTTTTAAATTATAGGTCACTTTAATCATGTACATTGCACCTTGTGTGAAGAGAAGGAAGATGAGCCGAATTCTGGTGTTCAACAATGCAGTGCAGTATTTGAGATCATGCAAAATGTATCCACTTTACAGGAATTTACAGCATGTTGTCTATCAAGACTGGATGGGAGGTACACAATGACATTCAACTGATATCTAAAAAAGGAGCTAAAATGTTTACTCAGTGCTACAGCAATTTGACAGAAAAAAGACAAAAAAGGTGCTCTGTTCTAGGTGTTAGCTATTTTTTAGTCTGCTTAACATAGAAAGTCTATGGCTGAATACATCTTGGGAGGGGGTGCTTTTTAATACCAATGTCGTCTTCTGATGGAAAGAGGAAATGAAGAAGGGATTCACAATACAGCTAAATGCAGAGAACAGGCAGAGGCCACGCCACACCACACAGCAGCAGATGATCATTAGCTACACAATGGGGGGGACGACAAAGATCTGATAAATGCAGAATGTAGAGCCAGCCTCCATACTATGAAACAGGGAAATAAGAACAGAAATAAAAGCACAATGAAATCATTGATGCCACTGTTGTGAAATTAATGTTACACTGTAGCTTTACCATTGTTTAACTGTGACCGCATACTCGGGTCTCTTTGCAAGCTTCAAACAAACAGCTGCTGAATTGCCTATTGGCAAATAATGAAAAAGACGATTGATAATTGAATAGCTCGGAAGTCCACGCTCCTCGGGAAAATGGCCATGTATCGATTAGTATATTGGCCAATTGACACGGATAATAATTACTGAAATCCAGGTGGGAAAACGGCGAGCACTAGCAGAAGCAGATGATCTTCAAATGACATCATCCAGGCACAGATAAGCTGACTGGCTGGAAAGGCTACGTCTATTTTGCGGTATTTTTACACGGCAAATACACGATAGCGCCTTGGGGGAAATAACAATACATCGTTATGTTACTAAAATAAAAGTCGCACGAGTCAAATATATCTCAGATTAACATTGTCTGACACGATTGTCTATTCTGGAATGTGTTTTTGACATCAGATATTTTGGACAGCACGCCCCATGCCTGTGAAATCCTTTGTGAGAAATGTTTCCGTTCCAAGACATAGCCTGTACCAACGAGCCAGTTAGCTTATCTTTAGCGGCGGTATTTTTCTTAAATTAGGCGGAATTGCGCACGACAAACAACATTATTCGGTGGTTTATGTTAATTGCAGTAAATACAAATTGAAGTAGTAACACGGTGCGGGCTATTTCGCGAATTATTTAACCGTTATTTTTAAGATAGCTAACGCGAGCTAACCCAACGGCTAATCTCGAGCTAGCTAGCCAACAGCTGCAGTGCATATTAAGATAAACAGGGCACATGTTTTGGATCGATATGAATATTAATACCGTACCTCTGTTTCTTACTGAGCCGAATACAGGAAGAACCAGATATCCGACATGCACTAAGACCATCCTGGGATCCTTATCTTATGATTCCGCTGGGTTATTTGGAGAGAAAGAGTAGTAGAAGCCCATGCGGATCTACATTCAGGCGGTTGGTTGTTGCTGGCTGGCTACTAGCACCACAGGCAAACCCGACGAAACGACTGTCTGACTCGGTTGGTTGTCGTTGACAAAAGCAGACATGTCATTTGATGTCCGGAGCAAAAGAGGGCGATGTTGCGGCGCTACACATAAAAACTGGCGCTACCTCTCGGTTAACCTTGGTCATTAGACATGATCTGAAGTATAGGCTGTACAAAATTAAATACTTGATGGTACTGTGCATGTTTAGGAAGAATATATTTTGGTCCAGGTTGATCATGTAGTCTGATATAATGCGTAATGTTATCCCCCTATAACCTTTCCTTGGAAATTAAGTAACTTCTCCATATTCACCAAGGTTATTAGGTATGATCTAAACAAAGTGTATATACAAAATAAAATAATTAATAGAAGGGCATCATTTGTGCCTTTATAGAAAGGGGATACTTTGTGTGGCAGACCGAAAATGCAGAATTTGTATCCCCCTATAACTTTTGCAAAACTTCTCCATATTCACCAAGGTTATTATACCATGATCTGAAGTGTATGTATACAAAATAAAATAATTAATTGTAGGACAGAGAGAGTGTGCATTATAGAGGGGGGATATATTTTGTGGCGTGAAAATGTAGTCTGAAAGAATGTATCCCCTATAACCTTTGCTAGGACGGAAGAAACGTCTCTATATTCATCAAGGTTATTAGGCCTGATCTGGAGTATAATACTAGATATCAGGGCGTCATTTGTGCATTAAAGAGTCACATTAATACATTTTGTGACAGAACAAAATTGCAGTCTGACAGAATTTGTATCCCCTTTTGCAAAACTTCTCCATATTCAACAAGGTTATTAGGCATGATCTGAAGTATACACAATACAAAAGTAAAATACTTTATAGTAGGGTCTCATTTGTGTGTTTATAGAGAGGGGATACATTTTTTACAGACCGAAAATGAAGTCTGATTGAATGTTTATCTCACTATAACTTTTTCAATGAAAGTATTAGCCTCTCTATATTCACCAAGGGTATTATGTATGATCTGAAGTATATAAAATAAATACTTGTCTTGTCAATTCATCTTGTTAAAAATAATGTTAATTGGCTGTTGTTTAATGCGACAAACCGTAGCTTTGCCTACATAAAAAAAAGTGTATGATGGTGTTGAACTGGACTACATTATACTGAAAGTAGTCCCTAATATTTTGTCTAACCAATTACATAAACAGTATAGTAATTTTATTTTAAATCCAGACTGAAAACCTAATTGTTCTCAAGCGCTTTTAACTAAATGTTTTTGAATTTGTATGTATTTATAAAGTATTACAATTATATTATATATAATAAAATTAAATAAGAACAATAAGGCATTAAATAAAAGGGAATACATGACCTAAAAGGTGTAGCCTAAAGCTAAGTTTAATATAGGCCTACCTTCTCTTTTTACATATTCTAATCGACAACCCTTTCATAGGCAAAACAAAAACATTCAGTATTCAGTACTTTTTTTATATATATATATGTTTATGCTTATACTTGTGAACTTTTGCTTAAGTACGTTTATTAATGCAGTATTTTTTACTATAACAGAGTATTTTTACTCAAGCAAATGATCTGAGCACTCTCTTCTACCTAAATTATCAAATAAAATCGGACATGTTTGTGCAAAATAAGTTGTGGGTGAAATATTGCAGCAGTATCATCACCCTGTCGACAGGGGGCAGAGTTGAGCAGAAAAGCAGAAAATGTAACGTCAGTGTCACATAAATAGAAGAAGAGTTCATTCAGCCATTGCATTCACTTACAGCCAGGTCTAAGCCGCTAGTGGTGGAGCACAGGTCATTAGCAACCCAGCAAAAATGTTATCCGTGAGAGTTGCAGCAGCTTTGGCCAGGACCCTGCCCAGAAGGGCTGGATTTGTAAGTATTTGAGTTAAACTATCCACATCTGATGGGGATGTTGCAGCAAGTTTACCTAATATCATTGTGAACCTTGTGGGTGTGAAGGGTAATGTTAAGGCCGCTAGCTAACTTGTCATCGATTTATTCAGGCGGATTAAACTCTTCTAAGCTATTCTGAATAATAATTCGCGTTAATAACATCGAAATTGTTATATTTAATATGTCTGTTGAAGTTGCCCTTGTGAAACGACAGTGTCCGTCCTGAAGCTAGCGGTGCTAAGGTTAGCACGTAAGCTAATGCTATCTGCGAGCTAACGGCTCATTCACCCACGCTTTGAAGGTCAGGAAGCCTGACAGCGCATGTCTTCAACGCTGCACAGCGTTACATTAGTTTAGCTTTCATAGTGCACATTTTAACTGTCGCTGCAATAAGTTTGAACTTGTATTTTTGCGTTTTTAACGCTTAATCATATCCGTCTGTCGTTAAATCAGGTGTCCAAGGCTGTCCCGGCCGCCTGCATTGGGGTCAACCACCTCCACACACACAGACCATGGCTGCAGAAGACAGGTGAGCTAAAAACAACATGAAAGAAACTTTATCCTCCACACTATAGGCCAGCTCCTAAAAGTGATTTATGAAGGTCATTGACCATTACTATGTCTACAGAGCTCGTCTTTGTAATTGCTGTAAAATTAACTGAATAGATTGATACTTTATTGATCCTGAAGAAAATCCAGGCATCCAGTAGTTTATAACTGATACAAAACACTAATACCCACAGGATTAAATAATTAAGACACAGCAATTAAGTGATCAAAAGGCTATTATAAGTAAAAACCTTAGAAAATGTATATCTGCAGAATATAAACATGTAGAAGAGAAATAGCAATTTATCGGTTTACATGTTAATCTGAAATTATTGGACAAACCAGCTCATCGGTATACATGTGTCATTGTAAATATTTAATTACTTTTCTTGCCTGGAAAAAGCTAAGAAATATAAAGGTATTGTCTAATAAATATTTTAAATAACCTTTTGCACAGAGACACTGACTAAAACCACAGCTATTCATATCTTTGACTTGCAATTGCTAATGTGATGTTACCTTTTGTTTTAGCCTGTACACTATTTATACCAAGCTAGTAGTGGATTATTTGGTCTCTAAGGAAAAATTGTATCACTGTGACTAACAACCAAAATCTTAAATGTCATCTTGTTTCATATCAAGATGTTTATATAAAGATCTGTTAAGCTTAAATTTGATAAATAGATAATTATTATATCAAAGTGTTTTTATGATTGCTAAGCAAGATGCTATAACGTGCATGTTTTATCTTTTTAACAGGCACAGCCGAGGTGTCTTCAATCCTGGAGGAGAAGATCTTGGGAGCTGACACCTCTGCAGACCTGGAGGAGACGGGACGTGTGCTCTCCATTGGTGATGGTATTGCCAGAGTGTACGGGCTGAGGAATGTCCAGGCAGAAGAGATGGTGGAGTTTTCCTCTGGACTGAAAGTATGTATAAAAGGATGCTATAAAACGAAAGTTTCTGTTTTCGGGCTAAATTCACTGATTTTAAAACTGCACGAAATGCTAACCTATTGTCATCTTGAATTGTAAAAATG
Source organism: Cottoperca gobio (assembly GCF_900634415.1). Classification (NCBI taxonomy): domain Eukaryota; kingdom Metazoa; phylum Chordata; class Actinopteri; order Perciformes; family Bovichtidae; genus Cottoperca; species Cottoperca gobio. The sequence goes on from NC_041363.1 coordinate 16,020,817, forward strand.
TAAAGATCTTTGTGAACCGTTCTTAAACTGAAAGGTGAAATGCCCCCAAACTCTAGATATCCAACATAACAAGTTTAACATGTTTTCCTCCAGGGCATGTCTCTGAATTTGGAGCCCGACAACGTTGGTGTTGTGGTGTTCGGTAATGACAAGCTGATTAAGGAGGGTGACATCGTGAAGAGGACTGGTGCCATCGTGGATGTCCCTGTTGGTCTGGAGCTGCTTGGCCGTGTGGTGGACGCTCTGGGAAATGCCATCGATGGAAAGGTCACTTGAGCCGCTATAGCTTATGTTGAAGTAGAAAATCTAATTGCTATAAATGAAACTTCAGATGAAACTCCTGCAATCTGTCAAAGCAAGACCACGTTTCACTTTTTTCTCTCTCTCAATTAGTTGAGTAGATGTTGTGCAGCTGTCTTATAATAATTTATGTCATACCATTAATCTTTAGGAAATCAGTAACATTGTTGCTTGTTTACATTAAATAGTTTTATTGGCACTTATTATTTCATCTTTTAAAAAATTATTTTTATTTTATTTTCTCAGGGTCCCCTGGGCTCCAGTATCCGTAGGCGTGTGGGTCTGAAGGCCCCTGGTATCATCCCACGTATCTCTGTGAGGGAGCCCATGCAGACTGGAATCAAGGCTGTGGACAGCCTGGTGCCCATTGGCAGAGGCCAGCGTGAGCTGATCATTGGCGACAGGCAGACCGGGTAAATACTTTGACGTGGACAAACGGTTTTACGAGTATTTGGACCTGCGACCTTTCCATGGATTAATGGGAGCTAAAGCTTGAGTGCAATGTGAAGTTAGTAAGTAGGCTTTCTAAATCTATCTCCATTCTCCAGCAAAACTGCCATTGCTGTCGACACAATCATCAACCAGAAGCGCTTCAACGACGGAACCGACGAGAAGAAGAAGCTGTACTGCATCTACGTCGCCATCGGACAGAAGAGGTCCACTGTTGCGCAGCTGGTGAAGAGGCTGACTGATGCCGATGCCATGAAGTACACCATCGTGGTCTCTGCCACCGCCTCTGATGCTGCTCCTCTGCAGTACCTGGCTCCGTACTCTGGCTGCTCCATGGGAGAGTACTTCAGAGACAACGGCAAGCACGCCCTGATCATCTATGATGATCTGTCCAAGCAGGTGAGGACTCAGATTGCGCTTGTAAAGTTAAAACAAAAAAGAAATTCTGTAAAACTGTCCTAGCTTGAAATTACAGCATTTGATTTTCTTTTTTTTCTGATAAATATTTATGATCAATTTACTTAAAAATCTAAATCTCTTGAGGCAGTATTCCCAGGTGCAACCAAGGTAAATTTCTATTTCTTTCCTCCTCAGGCTGTTGCCTACCGTCAGATGTCCCTGCTTCTGCGTCGTCCCCCTGGTCGTGAGGCTTACCCTGGTGATGTGTTCTACCTGCACTCCCGTCTGCTGGAGAGAGCTGCCAAAATGAACGACAACTTCGGCGGCGGCTCCCTTACTGCCCTGCCGGTCATTGAGACCCAGGCCGGCGATGTGTCTGCCTACATCCCCACCAATGTCATCTCCATCACAGACGGACAGGTTTGTCTAAAACTTTCACTCATTTTGTTTGTGTATTTGCACATATATGAAACATTCTACATTACAATGCTGTTGTATAGTAATATCTTAATCTGTTTGCTGTAGATCTTCTTGGAGACTGAGCTGTTCTACAAGGGTATCCGCCCAGCTATCAACGTGGGTCTGTCCGTTTCCAGAGTAGGATCTGCTGCCCAGACCAAAGCCATGAAGCAGGTAACATCTGGTTTTGTTTTGTTTTTATATTCAGAAATCACCTGAACATCTTAGCTGCATTTCATGTTTGGTTTCACAGTAAATCGTTTGACACTTTTATAAAAAACTTTCTGCAGTCATCCAACAGATGCGATCTCCTGCATTATAACGATTTCTTCCCTGTAGGTGGCCGGTACCATGAAGCTGGAGCTGGCTCAGTACCGTGAGGTGGCTGCTTTCGCCCAGTTCGGCTCTGACCTCGACGCTGCCACACAGCAGCTCCTTAACAGGGGAGTCAGGCTCACTGAATTGCTGAAGCAGGGACAGTACTGTGAGTGGCAATGTCTTTTTAAAATTGAAAAGCTTTAAGAAAGTATTAAATAAATGCAATGTTTGTTTTGTTTTTTTCTAAAATAAGCTCTTGTCTCCCTCACACACTCCAGCTCCCATGGCCATTGAAGAGCAGGTCACAGTCATCTATGCTGGTGTCAGAGGATACTTGGACAAAATGGAGCCCAGCAAGATCACAAGGTTCGAGAAGGCTTTCCTGCAGCACGTCCTCAGCCAGCACCAGGACCTGCTCACCGCAATCAAGTGAGACACATTTCTCAGCCACAATATGTTTTCACAACTACTATGGGTATTTGCAGTCAAAAAAAACCAAACAGTGAGTTTGACATGACCTGTTTTCTGTTTCAGGACTGACGGCATGATCTCTGAGCCATCAGACGCTAAACTGAAGCAGGTTGTACTGACCTTCCTGTCCAGTTTTGAGTAATGGATAACACTTCTCTTGATCTTCAGTGAGCTACCTGTCTGTGTCTCCACTACGCTTATATATGTGAACACACTGAAGGCCAAAACCTCCATGTACAGATTTCTCCAAATAAAATTTTACAACCCTACCGAGGTGTAAAATTCTTCTGATTGTGCGCATAACTACAGTAAGTTTAGTGTTTAGGATGGGTCCCTGTGAGCAGATTTTGTCAGTGGCAGAAGAGTTATAAGAACAAAACAATACTTTTCTTTAAATGCATCAAATGTGTTTTGGAATTTTATGTCAGAGTATTTCAGTGTACCAAAACATAAAGGGTACATGCATAACAATCCCCATACCATAGTCTTGAATTCTGTTTACTGTAATGAATTGTTCATGAGAGTTATATTTAAGAGGGCAAATGAGTGTTTAGACTTGGCAAGTGTTTGTTTTGCACCTCACCATTTTCAGAGGATGGAAGGACTGTAAGCCCAGTTTCTCAACTGGTTGAAATGATGAGGTGAAATGTTTGTTACTATGGTAATAAATTCAGTGACACTGTCACATCAAATCCATCCTGTATTGTCCTGTGTTATGTCTTGAGATCGTGCTCCCAACCACTGACTGTGAAGAGACTAAAGTGAGATTAATTTCATATTTGTGGTTGAAGCCTTTTCATAACTCGCAAGCACATTTATTTTACGTAGTCGAAATGGATGATGGAACAGCTCTATGTAGGATTGCAACAAACCTCACCTTCATTAACAAACGGCATATTTTATCATGTTTGTTTTGTGTAAAAATGACAGTCCAAGGTCCAAATTGCTCATTTTTGCACTTGCAGCATAAAACAGAAAAACAGCATATCCTCACACCTGCAAAGCTGCAACCAGAAAGTGTTTGTATTGAATTCAACGATTAAATAGAAGTTGCAGATTTATTTTCTGTCAAATTGCTCCATGTCTAAGCATAACTTGACATTTTTGAAGCAATACTGTAGATAATGTAACATCGTGTCCCGCCTTTATATCAATCATGACCAGTAGGTGGCTGTAGATGCCACAGAGTAATGAACTACTTAGGTTTAAATACTCAACCCACAACAGTTTGGTATGTAATATTTTGTTTATCAATTTCGCAATGTGCATGTCACCCATCCGTGACATCACAGCATATAAGCATGGAGGATGTAGCAAAGCTGTTTCACTCACTTTCTCGCTACTTTTGCTCATTATATAGAAATTACATTATTTTATTTATACTTTAAAAGCTACAGGAAAAATTGGAAAAAGGCTGTAGAAATAATTCTTGTCTTCAAGTGCAATTTTGACAACTGACTTAAAAACTTTTATTTTATTCACCACTGCACCAATTGTAACTGTCAAAATGGGAAACTTGAAGGTTTGTTAAAATTTCTCATCAAAACAAAGAGTAACAATACAACCACCACCTTGCACATTTCTCATGCGGGACCAGATGCAGTGCTCTTGTGTAACAGCCTGTGTCTTTATACCTGTAATTGGAAAACCGTAGCTTTAAAGTTTATGATCCCCCGCATACCAAAGCCCCTTGTCCAACCTCCTATTCACACATCGTTTCCCAATGTTGTATTTCTCTGCTTTGTTGTCTTCTCTCAAACAGGAACAAGATGAGACAGACTCTTTGTCTTTTGTTTCTTTTTAACAATAGATAATGTTCATAGGATCCTCGTATTTGAGTAGTCATTATTTTAAGAGAAATGGGCTGGCAAATTGTAAACAAAGTGTATTGTGAGGGAAATTAAATTTGTGATGTTTCAGTGCCAATTCTTTTAAAAAACACAAGTGCATTATGAGTCACTTGTTTCTCCAGTGGCATCAGTGTCTGGCAAGATAAAGTGGGACATGTGACATGTGAGAGTGAATAGAGCTGCTTTCAATAAAGACTATTGTCGAGGTCAGCGTGACAACAAGAGCGAGCTCTGTGGAGCAACAGACAACCTGGTCGGTCAGATTTCAGACATGGGGAAGGTAGAAGTTATGCAACAGCAACATGAACAAATGAAATTTCCCCTGGCATTTTAAACCACCTATTTCTAAATCCCTGCTAAATTCTCTTTATGCATTAGCATCGCACACCTATTTGTATGACCTAGATCAGACCTGGGCATTGTACGGCCCACGGGCCACATCCGGCCCTTTGGCCGGCCCTGTCCAGCCCACGTGAGGACAATCGTAAATTATAACATATATATATATATATATATATATTTTAAACAGCACCCTTTTCAAAATAAAAGCAACACAATTGTATTGTGTGCATGGTGTAAATAACTTTCTAACTGTTGCTATTATTTCGAAAAGGGTGCTGTTTTTCTTTATTTACTATGCGCGCCGCGCGCGTGAACAGCTACAAGTGATGCTGGCCCTCAAAATGTCCACTCACACCAAAATAAGAAAGATTGATACAGAATGCCGCGTTTTCAAGAAGACATGGACTGCTAAGTATGTATTTACAGAAGTCAAAGGTAAAGCCGTGTGCTTAGTTTGTGGTGCGCAGGTCGCTGTGTTCAAGGATTACAATTTGAGTCGCCGTTCAAGAACTTGTCTGATGAAGAGCGGGAAAAGTAGTCGGGTGCTTTGCTAGCTAAACTGCAAAACAAACAAGGACCTTTTACAAAACATTGCACATCCAGAGATGCAGCTGTCAACACAAGTTATGTCTTATCCCACAAAATCGCTAGAAAAAGTAAACCGTTTTCTGACGGAGAGTTTATCAAGGAGTGTTTGGTGGATTCTGCAGAACTCATATGTCCGGAGAAAAAGGAGGCATTTGAGAAGCCATGCAGTCAATGAGAGGGACAACAACAGGGAGTGATGTGTTCACGGAGGTAAATGCATGTGTGGACAAGTTGGGACTGAAATGGGGCAAGCTGGCAGGCGTGACAACGGACAATGCAGTATGAAGTGACAGAAATGAACCCTGAACAGAAATTGGTATTGTTGCATTGTATTATACATCAGGAAGTGTTGTGTAAGTCAGTTCTAAAAATTAACCATGTTGTTGATGTTGTAACTAAAATAGTTAACTTCATCAGGGCAAGAGCTTGTTTGATGTCAAGCACTGTGACAGACAGTTTGTTGCACTTTTGGAGGAAAATTAGACTGAACATCGTGACTACCACGCCGCTGTCAGGTGGCTCAGCCTGGGCAAAGAGTGTGGGACCTGAGAGAAGAGAGTCAAGACTTCTGTGTGACGTAAGGAAAAGACGTCCCACAGCTTTCAGATGCAGACTGGATGGCAGTAGATTGCTGTAGATGTGACTGCACTAATGAATTAACTAAATGTCAAACTGCAATGGGTCTTTTTGTGCATGAAATGTACAGCGCAGTGAAGGCTTTCATGAGAAAGTTGCAGCTTCTCAAGCCAAATGGAGGACAACATTCTCACCCACTTGCCAACACTGAAGGAAGCCACACCATCAGCTGATCACCTCCACAGGTACTCATCCATGTTAGAAGCACTGCATGGTGAGTTTTGGAGGCGATTTCAAGACTTTAAAACAGTTGAGAATGAAATGCACGTGATTTTTCCCCATTTACATGCAATGTGGATGATGCACCCAGTGATGTTCAGCTTGAACTCATTGACCTGCAGTCTGACACACTTCTGTCAGAGCACTTTGGGTCAGTCTCACTGCCTGAGTTTTACTCTTCCCTGAAAGAGGAGAACTTTCCACACATGAGGAGACATGCTCAGAAGATTCTGGTCCTCTTTGGATCTACCTACATATGTGAACAGATATTCTCAGTGATGAAGTTCAACAAATCCAGATACAGATCCTCTATCACTGATGATCACCTGTCAGCTGTCCTGCGCATATCCACCTCAGACATTCAACCAGATTTCAGTGCACTTGTTCAAGCCCAAGACAGACTGGATCTTTCTCACTGAACAAGTAAAATGAACTGAAAAACATCAAAAGCACTTATTGCTTTTTGTATAAAGTTGATTACTTGCTTTTCATTTGTGATTTATCCATCCATCCATCGTCTACCGCTTATCCGGGATCGGGTCGTGGGGGCAGCAGCGCCAGTAAGGAACCCCAATCTTCCCTTCTCCGGGCCACATCCTCCAGCTCCGACTGGGGGATCCCGAGGCGTTCCCAGGCCAGTGAGGAGATATAATCTCTCCACCGAGTCCTGGGTCTTCCCCGGGGTCTCCTCCCAGCTGGACGTGCCTGGAACACCTCCCTAGGGAGGGGGCCAGGTGGCATCCTTACCAGATGCCCGAACCACCTCAACTGGCTCCTTTCAACGTAAAGGAGCAGCGGCTCTACTCCGAGTCTCTCACGGATGGCTGAGCTTCTCACCCTATCTCTAAGGGAGACGCCAGCCACCCGTCTGAGAAAACCTATTTCGGCCGCTTGTACCCGTGATCTCGTTCTTTCGGTCATGACCCAGCCTTCATGACCATAGGTGAAGGTAGGAACGAAGATCGACCGGTATATTGAGAGCTTTGCCTTCTGGCTCAGCTCTCTTTTCGTCACAACGGTGCGGTAAAGTGACTGTAATACCGCCCCCGCTGCTCCGATTCTCCGCCCAATCTCTCGTGTCAACCAAGACAGCCCCTCAACACCCAAAGCCTTCAGCATTTCTGGACGGATCTCATCAACCCCTGCGGCTTTGCCACTGTGGAGTTGTTTGACTACCTCAGTGACTTCCATCAGGAAAATTGACGATGATCCCCCATCAGATTCCAGCTCTGCCTCTACCATAGAGGATAGAGACGAAGCAGTGAAGCATGAGAACATCTTTAAGTTTCTGTTTCACACAACAATCATCAACACGGACATGTAAAAAATAAACACTTTAGGCCCTGAAAAATGTTTCGGATTCAGGAGTTCCTCAAAGTGCTCCTTCCACCGGCCGATAACCTTCTCAGTTGAAGTCAGCAGGGTCCCACCCTTGCTGTACACAGCTTGGATGGTTCCTCGCTTCCCCCTCCTGAGGTGCCGGATGTTTATCCAGAAGCACCTTGGTGCCGACCGAAAGTCCTTCTCCATAGCTTCTCCGAACTTCTCCCACACCCGCTGCTTTGCCTCTGTTCAATGCCCCCAACCTCCACAGGGATGGCTGAAAAGCTCCGCCGGAGGTGTGAGTTAAAGATCCCCAGGACAGGGGCTTCCTCCAGACGTTCCCAGTTCACCCGCACTACCCGTTTGGGTTTACCAGGTCTGTCCAGAGTCTTCCCCCACCCCTTGATCAAACTCACCACCAGATGGTGATCAGTCGACAGCTCCGCCCCTCTCTTCACCCGAGTGTCCAAAACATGCGGCCTCAGATCAGATGATACGATTACAAAATCGATCATTGACCTTTGGCCTAGGGTGCTCTAGTACCACGTGCACTTATGAGCATCCTTATGTTCGAGTTTTCCCCCCCATAACCCGAAGGTGTAGGGAGGCGACCCTCTCGTCCACCGGGGTAAACTCCACCGTAGCGGCGCTCAGCCGGGGGCTAGTGAGTAAATCAGGAAAAAACTAATCTGATTTAATTTAGGTCATAGTTCTTAGGTGGAAGAAGCAGGCTTTTAATGAGGTTGTTGACATGTGGTTCAAAGCTGAGTTTACAATCAAATGTGATACCTAGATTTCTGGCAATGGATTTTATGTGTTGCCAGTGGACCAATAAATGGTTATAATTTGCTTGCTAGGTGTTTAAGGCCAAATATTATTACGGTACTTTTGTCTTGTCTGAGTTTAGCCGCAGAAACTTACAAGTCATCTATTTCTCAATAGCAGTTAAGCACTCCATCAGACAGCCAACATTATCTGGCCTGAAGGACAAATAGACAGCAGTAGTATTGTAGATGCAATGTTGTCAGTGACTTTTTGTCTACAAAATAAATAGTGCAGAAGAATCACAATTGCCCTGCTGATACATAAATAAGCGGTTTACTGTTGTCACTGTTAAACTAAACCTGTAATGGGATTTAAACTCTAAAGCAGATCCTCAACTCGGACATTAGCAGCCAAGGATGCAGTGCTTAGCCTCCATATCCATGATACCACCGGTATAACATGTATAACATCAGAAGAGTTACATTTGCGCGTGGTTTCTGTGGTCTGTCTACGCAGACAGTTAATTACCCGCCCAAAGCAGTGTTTTGTTTCCTTTCAGGTCTGTATTTCTGCATTTCGTTACCGAGTCACACTCTTGGATTCTCTTCCTTGCGATGCCCTCTTACTAGAAAGACACTAAATCTGCTATTTTGCTGCAGCAAATGAGTTTACTTTAAATCAGCCGCTTCACCGTGTCCAAGGCTCCATTAATTTGTATTATATATGCTTTGTGTTTTCTACAGACAAAACACACAGAAATCATCAATCCTTTGTAACAAAATAGCAAAATGGAGCTCTCTTTATTTGTCACACATTTTGCTCTAAACAATGCTGTTTAAAGCCTCTGCATGGACAAAAACATAAAGAGCTTCACACAAACTGTAAAAAAGAAAGAAAGAAAAATCAATACATTGTATTTTTCATTCATAAAATAACACCCGGGAGGGACATAACAGCAGGTAGCAGCAATCTGACTAAGGCAAAAAAAATCAACAAACAAAATCAATAAAATATATTATTTCTGAGTTCAGTCTCCATTTGAAGTTTCTGAAGTTGACAGTCCAGGTTTTCTTATTCACAGGTGCCAGGCTCTCTACAAGCCTGCTTGCAGTGCGCACACAGACGCTCATTATATTCTGGGCAAGAGGAATTTTATTCATTCATGATCCAATATACGCTAAAAACCACATTTCCAACAAGCTCACACTGTAAAAAAGCAACTTTTTCTAAGTTAAACCCAACATGCTATATTTGGTTTCGTCATTCAACTGTATAATGTTGGCTTTACCCCAAACCTCGGCAGAAAGTTCTGCTACTTTCAGTAAAGTGCAAGAGCTTGTCTTCTGCACTTTTCTTCCTGCAATCAAAGTTTACAGACCACACCAAAGGTTAGCAGCTAAAGCCTGCAGTGTCTGCTCCACAGGGTAAACTGTGTTGATGAAATGCATAGAAACAGCCAGCAGTTAATATCAAACACTTGCAGGTAACTGCTGTGTTTAAGGTCCTCCGTGAGCATTGTAAGGGATAAAGGCCCAATAGAGTATTGTCTTTGAGGCCTCAGATTCACTCAGTGCTGCCATAGTGGTTCCCATTGGAAGGGTTTTCCTGTAAACCGCTGTGTGAGGATTGTTCTGCCTGTGACACCACCGGGTCCACTGGCTGTTCAAAACAATTGGCCACACAGAGCACCTGCAGAAAAAAGCAACATTTTAAAAACTCATTCTACTCTCTTTGCTGGATTGCACTATGAAGATGGATAACGTCATTCAAGTAGATCAGACTTCATCTTATATTCTCCGTAATGTGTTTGTGCTTAAAATGCCAAATGTATCTTTACATTTACCCTTTTAATTAATTATTCATTCATCAATCTAATGATTTTGTCATAAGAAACGCATTGTTCTAACCCACACAACATTGTTTTTAAATTTTAGTGGAGATCCCAAAGATATTCAACATGTATTCAATATTTCCATTTGATTTGAATGGTGACGAATATTGATATAGTAAATGACACTGTTGATGCTTTTCTAAACTCAAGCTCATTAGTGGGGAAACAAAAGTGACTTTTTAAAAGCAAACATGGTCAATGTGCTCTTTCTAAATAACCTGACTTGATATTTTCAATTGCAAATTGTGATGATACTGCAGACAAATACATTACGCCTTGCTTTGCCATTTTCCTAATAGATCTTAAGATGAAACTTACTGTGAGAGTAGCCACAACACCTCCTTGCAGGAGGCCAGCGAGCACGTCACTCCAGTGATGTTTGTAGTCAGACACCCGGGATAGACCCACATACAGAGCTGTGGCGATCAGGAAGAATTGGATGGTAGGACGCAGAAGCCTCGACCATTCTGACCTCAGCCTCGCTTGAACGTACAGCTACAAGAGGAAGAGGAAATTATTAAATATTAGGAACAAAGAAAGCTTGTCTCACCTAGTAGGCATGCAGTCAATATTTACAGTACAGCTGTTGGCAGCTAACGCATTTTCTGAAGAGAATTATGTAGGTTATAAACTGTGAACTTTTTTGACAATGACATTGAATGGTATCACATTTCTAGCACTTCAATGTAAGCCACATTTAGGCTATAGACTGTTTTTGAAGTAGAACGTCCGTACTTACTACAAGGAACAGCATGCAGTACATAGAGAAGGACGAATGACCCGAGTAGAAGGACAGTCTACACAAGATAAACAAAAGAGACACAGCATGAAATTAGAAACCATCGGATTAAACAAGTCAGTCCCTTTTCATTCATTCATAACGAAGGTTCACGACAATCAAACTATCACTGTCATTTTACTTTATTGATATACATTTAGAAAGGGGGACTCGCACATCAAAGTTAGTTTACTAGTTGCGAGGAGAACGACTAAGACTGAATAATGTTGTATAATGTTTGCTGTGACTCTCGAGAGAATAACTAGTGATGTCATCAGGATTAACTCTTTAATCTCTTATTCAAAGTTACTTATTTATGCATCTGTTCTTGTACTTCTGGTGCTGTGACATTCAAAATTTGAACTTTTAAGTTACTGTATCTTATCTTATTGACTTGCATTGTAGAAAGTGTATGATTTAGAGATTTAGGGACTAATAGTCAGGATATATCTCGGCTGACTACATCCCTTTTTACTATTCTCCTTTTAATCTGTCTCTTGCAAGTACTGCAACTCTATGGCACTGTAATACTTAATAACTGGAGTATCCATTAAGGATTGCCAGCTTAAAAATAAAAGACCAATTTTGCTATGTTGGATGATATTTAACCCCAATTGTCCGCAGAAGGTACATGTCTCAGCAAGGTATTGCAAGTAATTGGGCACTCTTAGATTGTCAGTCTCCTCCTCCCAGTACCATTAAACAATGCTAATAATGTTATGATTTAGACAAAGGAAACTAAATGTGTATTAATTCTTCCCAAAAAACGAAGCTGGTGCTGTTTTTCAGAAGTGGCTCTTGTGGGTTTTATATTGTGCTTGCAATTGAAATTTGCCGGAAGTCTAAATTCTTGACTAAGCACAAATCTGGAGAAACTTTTAAAATCGTTGAAAAGTGATGTTCTTATCATACATGAGGGACTACTATTTTTTATATATGATTTATTATATTTTAGGAAAAAACAGTAGTCCCGCGTGCCCAAAGACTAAATATAGTATATTAATATAGTACAACAAGGAGCACAATCAAGTATTTGGTATCTATGAAAATCAAAGATAAGCACACAAATGCAGCGTAAAAAATAAAATCATATGAAAGACATTTACTAAACACAATGTCAGTGTTTTTTATATAGTCTTTGACTATTGGTAAAAGTGTGGTTTATTAGATACTTGTTAAAAGTATGTCCGTACCAGAATTCAAGACTTCAAGACCAATCAGAACAAATGTTGTGGATTTCTTCCTAATCATACTAAATATAGTTTGTGTGCACATTACCTGGCCTCATCTACCAGAAATTTTTCTCCAGTGCAGGTGAAGTTCTCAATGTATCCCCCGGCTTTGCAGTTAATGTTATTCCAGGCTGGTTTGCATACAGCCAGGAAGTTTGGCCGCAGGCGGCCGATGGAGTACTTGGCTATGTCGGTCAGAGACTGGCTAGCAGCAGCTCCGAACACATAGCTCCCCACAGCTTTGTAGACACACGCCACATACTTGGTCCCTAAAGAATGGTTCTTGATGCGGGACAAGTAAACAGAAAGGCACTCGCCACAGACGATCTGCAACAGAAGAGGTCAAACATTGAGTTGCCTTAAATATTGACATTTGAAGGTTTGACGACTTACAGTCGACTGGTGACTTACCATGATCAGCGTGAAGGGGATCATGACTCCTCCCAGCAGCTGGTAGGATATGGTGTCCTCTTTGAGGGGGTATCTGATGGACTCATCGTTACAGAAGAAACCCCGTTTGAAAGGGTTGTGTTGAGAGGTCAGGATAAAAAATGGAAGGCCAACTGTTATAAAGAAGAAAGAGGCAGATAATGAGTATAAATTCTATCTCTTCGTCAGCTTGTTTTACATCGTATATAATGTGACTCAGAGTTATGAGCCACCGCTACTATTACACAATGCTGGTACATTTCTGTACGTGATATGTTGGCATCACACAGGCGTTTCCCTTTGTGTTGGTAATTCTTGAGTTTCATTTAGCTGCAAGGAAATTTATTGGGTTCAAGTTGCACAATAACGGAATTATAGCGCTTGAAGCCATGAATTACTACAGAACAATATTGCATGAGTCATGTGTCTGACTTTAGATACTGGAACAATGAAGGGACTCATTATGGCGTGAAACTGTACAGGAGACAACACATTAAGCATGCTTTGACATTCATTTGAGAGCTGTAGTTCAAATTACTTTGTATATTTACTTAACTTAGTATAAATGTAAACATAAATTGTGTTGCATTGTTATAGACAAAATAGTTTGTAAAGTAGTTAGAAACAGCTCGACCAACTCCAACAGTAAAATGCTGCATAATACTGATGCATGAGTAATAATGAGCCAAAAGTATAATATATAGTAAAATAACATTCATGGGGGGGGGGGGGGGTCATTCTTTTACTTTTACTTGAGTATTTCTAAATGTGTAAAGGATCTGAATACTTCTCCCATCATTGATTTTACAAGTGTGTCCTATATAACATAGTTTTATAAAACATAAAAGAAAGACTTATAATGAACTAGACTTAGATTTAGACATTGGACAGAAGACATGCGACTTGATTCTTGCCGCCAGCTCCAAAACAAAATGGTATAATTGGTGCACAGTCAGCAGCGCAGCCGACCACAAGACACTGACTAAGAAAAGCGACTGAGTGCAGATTAATCAGAGGGAAAGCTTTCTGTGTGTATATATTTCTATCTTTATCATTTAGGCTCCGTACAGCAGCTACAAACTGAACTCTCTGCGTGTCCACAGACAGTACAAAGGTTTCTTTCATTTATTTTTATTGCAGTATTGTAAGTTACATTAAGCAGCTTGTCTCTGTGCTGTGATTACATTACAAACACTGAGCTAAAAATACAGCTTTGCTTGAGGAAAAAACACACAGGGTGGGACTTTGTTGCCTTTTTTTTTCCATCTTCCTGCCTGGTTCCCTAAAACCTCAAGCCTCCCAGTGTGTGTATATGACGTGTATGCATATCATTTGATTTGCTTCAACGACAACTTCATGTAACATGTTTCTACCAGAATAACTGCTGTGGGAGTTTGAAGACCAAGAATGTCAACTTTAATGAACTGCAATTCTTGATATTTAAACAAAACGGATTAAAAGGTCTTAAGGAATGTACATACCGAGGATGAGACAGATCATGTCCAGCACGATGAGAGGGATCCCTGCAGCTTCAAACATGTTGCGTCTCCTTCTTTTGCCTTCTGTTTTTGTAAAAAATGTTCGGTCCCGACCCTCCCGGCTGCTTTTAGGCGACACGAGCCTATCTGCCGCACATGTCTCGCTACTCCAGCACAAAATTAAAACAGTGTCATTGTGCTACCACCAAACTCCGGGACTGTCCGAGAAGCTAAAACTACCAGAGGATTAAAAATATATAGGTAAAAAAAAACACTGAACTAAAGTCTAAATCTAATCTAAAACCACCACACACATCACGAAGAGCCGCTCACCCGCTCAACTGCTCACAAACCATCATAACAGAGCAGGATGTCTTCAGCTCACACCGTCCTGTGCTCAGATGAGACACACTACGGGTGACGTACAAGCGCCACGAGCGCTCCGCTCCAGTTGTGATTAATGCTGCCTTCACGTGCAGCTGGGAAACTATGAGCTGGTTTGTTGTGACGTTGAGTGGGAGAGTTTGGTAATGAATGTGCAATTCGTCCCAATAATGATGAATAAGCGTTTAGTGATATAGCTGAAAAGACACAAAAAGAAACATGCAAAAAAAAAGAACATTAAAAACAAAGCACAATGAGAAGTTCAACCTAATTAAATTAATAATAACTAGATAATAATGAATGAGAATGTGGGGCTCGATGGAGGCTCAGCCATGCTATATTATAATCAATTCTATACATTTGTTTTAACTAATAGTTTACATTTATTTAAATTGTAATCCTTAGTTAATTTTCCTGGTTTGTGTTTTTTCTTTATAATAGAGCTATGATTTTCTGTTTACTTATACATGTTAACCACTGGTGGAAGTAGCAATACCACAGTGCAGAAATACTCTGTTACAAGTAAAATTGCTGCATGCAACATTTTAATGAAGTGAAAGTACAAAAAACATAAAAATATCTCCAAATAGTACCAAAAAGTATAAGTACTCGTTGTGCAAAATGGCCCATTTCAGAATAATATATATTATATTGTATTATAACCATTGATAGATTAATATACGTATCACTTTAATGTTGCAGCTGGTAAATGTGGAGCTAATTTTAACTTTATATTGACTGCTGCTGCTAGCTTAACCTATAAGAATAAATCAAATTGACTTTGTTGATGATATTTCGTATGAATAATCTGTATATGCAAAGTAACTAGAATCTAAAGTTGTCAAATTAATGTAGTGGAGTAAAATGTACAATATTTGCCTCTTTAATATAAGCTGGTGGAGTCGAAATATTAAGTAGCATAACAATGGAAATACTCAAGTAAAGTACCTCAAAATTAGATTTAAGTACAGTACTTGAGTCCATGTACGAAGTTACTGTCCACCTCTGGTGTTAGCTAAAGTCATCTTTGATTACTGTCCACCATCTGATCCCCTGTAATCAAGTTACCGTGACCGTAGTAAAGTCCTGTTTGTCAAGTAAACAGAATGACGAGTGACTGAAGTATTTTCAATCATTGATCATAGATCTATCTATCAAACATCTATTTAGTTTGGAATTTCTGAGGTGTATGTGAATGCAGCACGGGACAGGGAAGTGGTAATCGGAGTTTCTGGCCTATCGCGTGCCTGTGTTGACACTACGACAGCCGTCGGCCGATACAGATTTGCTCCTCCTCCCTTTGCGCCTGCAGAGGTAATGAGGTGACATCAGTATCACTATTAATAGAAGAGAGTTTACTGTCTCCTCATAATGCACCACATTGATTAAATATGACCGTGTAGGAATTCCCTTCATGTCTATTTATGCTGTGTAGGTGGTGTCTTCATCATATCGGCCTACATATACACACAGAAATATTATCATGGTAACACATTATTTTCTGTTATGAGTCCAATGTCGGTGTGAATGAAGTCTATGTGTGTCATGTGTAATGCTACATGTTTGTATTAAATGTTAGTCACGTGGTCACATTACATGGAAGTTATTGGAAAGAAAAACATGAATTCTCCATAAAAAATATTTATATAAAAAATAAGTACTAAAAACCCATATGAAGAGGTATGTCCTGGGTGTCCTATTTAGTGATACATTTTGGTTTACAATTTTGAGTTGCTGGGTCACATTACACAGACGTTATTGGGAAAGAAACATGACTTCTCCAAGTTAAATGAAACTAAAATGTTGAGATTTATGACCACTACAAGAAACTAGAAAAGTTGAGAAGGAATGTAAAGGCAGAAGCAAGTAAATGTAGAGGAAGTCAGAATAAAGCAGAAGTAGTCATGCTCACCATTTCAATTTCAATAGCTGATAGTGTCAATAATAAGTTTTATTGTGTTAGTGATAATATTGAGAAAAACAAATAATGAAACAGTGGAGAACGGGGTGTTCAGAAAAGGACAGGCCTCATATGTGTTGTAACAATTTAAAGCCCCCAGGCCTCATATGTGCTCATCCAGATATAATGATGTCTGATACAAAATTATAGCCTATTATGTCAGCTGGCAGGAATGTAGGAGGAGGTTCAAATAAATGTATAACATATATCTACTGGTGTATCGAATAAAAAACATTAAAAAAATAACCACTGACATCAAATTCACAGAAATTGAGATACAAGGAGGGAATCAAAGAAATTAAGATATGAATGAGTTATAAAACAGGTGGCAGTGGAACTTTGAGACGATAATTCAGTACACTGTATTGTGTTTTATGATCAGTAAACCTATTATTGCATTGAACTTTGAATCAGTGTGTTATTTGAACTGCTGAAGACTACTGGCCCAGCTCTCGGATCATTGGACTACGGCACTATTAGGAGTACTTTCTTGCCACATTCCCTCTTTGACCTTTCTATGGAAAGAAAACACACTCTACACAAATAGATCACATATTATTTTATTCACACAAAATATACCAGTCATTATTTGTACAAATGTATGTGTCCATGTGGAGAACAATAATCAAAGTAATTCATCCTTAGTTTGAAGCTGAATAGTGAATGTTAGTAAACATAAATTATCATGAAAACAAGAACATACAAAACAGTGAGTAATAACATATCCAACGCACTATTGTTTTGTCCTCATCATGTTCCTCTGTTTGTCTGTTTCTGGGAGCTCAAATGAGCCTCAATCTCTCGTTTGAAGAACAGCTCCCCGAGCTGGCCATGCGAGGCTTCGCTCATGGCTTTGGTCTGCATGCACATCTTGTATTTGTCTGGAGGGAGCTCGTCTGCACAGCTCTTCTCGTGCCACAAGTGGAAAAGACCGCGGGACGGAGAGCGAACCACCATCATCTTACTGTGAAGGTACTTCCTGTAAAGGTGCACATCCTCCAACCCCCAACCTTTGATGCTACGGTCAAAACCACCTGCCAGGAAGTAGACGAGTAGAGAAGTTTAGACATGTGCAGTGACAAAGTGAGGATCAGGAAATTCATATTAGTTAACTTTAAGTATGCTTGTTCAATGGCTGAGTTAAAATCAAAATCAAAAACAACATTTTAAGAGAATCTTGTTTCATTAATTTGATGTATATAAACAAGAAAAGGGCATAGAGCAGAGAGATACCATTCAAATGTGTAAGATAACAATATATCAGGGAGTGAAAGAGCTTTTCCACCGTCAGGAAGCAACACATTATTTTTACTTTAACTGCTTATGTTTCCACTACGGTTGCAGAATTAGTCAATCACTGAAAGACAATGTCATCTATGAAGAGTAAATAGTGGAATTTTATATAAAAATGCGTACAGTATATACAGTATGTGTTTTGTAATATTTAATTGTATTACGTCTTGCAAAATATGAAATTAGGGAAATTAGTGATGACACAAGATTTAGTTTTCTTTATGACTCAAGCCTTATTACCTATGTTGAGGAAATCAGACCTGTACTGGCATGTCATGCCAAACCCAAAGTCTCTCCAGAATCCAGCGTCCTTTCTTATCACCTGAGGCAAGAGGAGCAAATCAGTCTCTTACATCCTGACAATTCACTCTGATACAAATAATATAACTGATTGTATTTATTGTTTGTACCTACCAGTTGTTGTTGAACAGAGGGTAGAAGTGTCTGGTTACTGTAGATAATAGATGGGTTGTACTGACTGAAGAGCACGGGATAGTACACTTTCTTACCTTGAGACAAAAATAATTTAACAGTTCAAATGCTGTCAAATCAATTAAATTATATGTCAAGTATTAAACAAGCACAGCAGATTCAGATTATGTCAGATTATCAACTTCATTTATCCACATAATATGTATTGTAATACTGCTTTGACTGTCACATGTCTCACTTATTTCAATAGGATATTCCTAAATCCAAAAGACATTTTTGAGAATGATTAGCTTTGCAAAAAGATGCAACTTATCTGCTCGTCACTTCCGAAAAATATAAACTTATTTTTAATGTAATCATATACAAGACTTGTGTATTCATGTATAAATATGTACAACTAACTCATGACATTTTTCTGTCTTCCTCAGACATTCACTCATCCTTACAATCAACATCTACATTATTGTTATTCAAAAAACATCTAAAATGACTTTATTAGCAAAGATGTATAACACTTCATGGATTTTATTGTTGCATCTCAACTTGTACTATTGTATGTAAATTCTACTTTTCTATCAATTTTGTATTATTGCTTGTCTTGAAACTTGATGAATTATGCAATCCTTGTTTTTATCTTTTTTATCCTTTTCCTTGTGTAAGTATATTGTTTGGATGTCTAATAGGGGAGTTACTGTATCATCATAAATCATGTTTGGCTTCTGACTCCTCCTACACAATGTTCTAACTTTTCTTAAATTCTTATCTAATTTCTATGTGTATGTATGAAAATAACTAAACTAAATAAACTAAACTAGATCCTCATTTTATTTCTTAGGTTAGTGCAAGTCGTATTATTGAGGGTTTTTCACAGCCACAGACTTTGGCATCTCCCCAGTTAATTGTTCTTGTGCATGTCACTTAAACATTATTATCCACTCTATTCCTGGCCCCATGATACGCTGTCATGATACGCTGTCATGATACGCTGCCATGATACGCTGTCATGATACGCTGTCATGATACGCTGTCATGATACGCTGTCATGATACATTGTGTATGTCATGAAGCAAAGAATAAGGTGGCATGCTACTTGTTAGATAGCGGGAAGGGCAGGAAAAGCTGCTGAAATAGAGTGCAGGCGGCATATGAGGCGGCAGATGTGACATTAAATCCATAGCATATAAATGTCAATGAGTCTGTGGGAAAATTTAATTATTTCACATTATGTTGGCACAGACAGAACAGTACATTTTATAATTGGATTGAGCCACAACACATCAAGTGAAATATGTACTTATTGTCTTTCTTGTGTATGATGCTGTTGAAACGAGATATGTCTTTTACCTGATGCACAGAGCCGTCGATTCAAGTCAACATAAGCGGCATGTGCCAATTTGTGTACCAAATTGAAATGGAGGGGAAACCTCTCTATTTACAGTAAATGGCAGCACTGTACAGTTCAGATTTTTGGAGCCCATCCAATAGTACTTGACCTTACATAACTTCCATCATACTGTAGCTCTGCCCAACTTCAACCTGAGCAGACGTCTAATCAGCCAGAACAAGTGAAAACACCTGTGTGGGATCTTAATTAATGCAACGAAACAGATGGTGAAAATATGACTTAAACAGGAATTATTTTATAATTTATAGTTTTTTGGTGCCATAAAATCCCATAATAACCTTTCAACATATAGTAATTCAAGTGTGAGAGAAAACTAGACTTCTGCACCTCCTGCTGGCTCTGTTTTCAGGCTTTAAGAAATCTAGCCTGTGACGGGAGACTTTGGACAATCACAGGTCATTTCAGAGAGATGGCATTCGTAGTGGCTGTTCTACAAATACAGGTGCCCCTGCACATCCCTGGAGATGGGCTGAATATCCTGCAGGAAAAGATGCTATTCCAACATTGGCAACAACTGCCCTCATCAGTTTGACTTTAAAAACTGAGTTGGGCAATATTGGCGCAGCGTTTCAGAGATGGAGAGAAAATATTTCTGCGGCTGTGACCTAACCGCTAAAGTTAACAGAAGGCTGAAGTATTAGCAACATTTTTTTTACATCTCTGAAACACTTCGCAGATATTATGTCCTTGGGTGTCTTGAAAGGCGCCTCCAAATAAAATTTATTATTATTATTATTATTATTATTATTATTATTATTATTATAGCGAGCCCTAGAATCACAGTATGTCATCTCAGAGGGCTTTACAGGCCCACAAGTCTGAAAAACATCCTCTTTTTTTGCCAGAAAACTGCCTACCCTGTGGTACCACATGAATTACAATATGCTGAAAGGCTATTATATACTTTTTGTCCAATATTGCCCAAAAAAAACTGCTTACCCCAGCTTTAATATTTTATTCTTGCAGAAACAGATTGTAGTTTGAATCAAGGCTGTTATAACATCTGTGGAAGATGTGGTAAATGTAAATGTTGAAATGATCAGGCTTGAATGTTTCACACATCCTTTCTCTCACCAGCTTCTGCGTTGAGACGACAGGAAGTTAAGAAATCAGCGGTGAAGTGGATGTCAACATCACAGAAGAAGAGCAGGACATTCTGGCTGCGCCTCCACGCCCTGGCGCCCACGTCTAAGCCTCGACCACGAGAAAACTCTTCATTCAGCTGGATCAAAGTGAAGCTCCTGAACCGAGTCTCTCTGAGGAAGAGAAGAAGAAGACAGGAGGACTGTCATGGGGAAATCTGTGTTTACTTAGACAGGTACTCTGAGTGTTTTAATTGGAGTAATTCTTGCAGTAATCATATTGACTCTCTTGATACCCCCCCCCCCCTCCCAGAAAGGGTCACATTTAAGAGGTCAATAACTTTAGTTAGTTAGCAGATGAACAATTATTTTATCTGATCTTTTTTTCAGATAAATGTGAACCTAAAAGACAAAAAGAAGAAAGAAGAAAGAGAAGTCACCCATGACCACGAATAGTTCTTTAGCAAAACGTAGAAAACGTGGAAATAAAAGCCTCTAATCTGTCGTTTCATCGAGACACAAAACCATGAGTGACTTTACTTAAAGATTATATTAACAAAAGAGAAGCACAGAATAGCTTGTAGACAAATTTAGAGTTTAGAGGAAGATATTGTGGGTGAATATTGTTTGCTTCAACACACCAAGCCAATGTTAGAAAATCTGAGGATTAAACTATAAATGACTAAATTACCTGGAGGTCTGATCCAACACGGCTTTCACCTGGTCTATCTGATCTCGACCAAAGTAGACCACAGTCAGATGAATCCTGCGGTCCTGCTGGATGCACACTTCTCTGAACCAAGAGCATAATACAAATTATACAAATAAACATGTGTTAGGCCCACCTTCATACTACTTTATCAAGAGGCAAATGACCCTTCTTTCTTTTAGATAAGGAAAACAATTAGACTCACACTTTAAAATCTATTAACTTCCCATTTTATCTGAAGTGGAGAGGAGTCTTGTTGGTTTTCGAACAAGCTCCTCTATTAAGACAAGGATTCATACAGCACTGCCAAATGTACTACTTTAAAATGTGAGATCAATAATGTCCTGATGCAATCACAGTTAGTGTGAGTGGGAGCCAGGCAGCTTGTTAATTCCCTCTCCAAGTGATACCTGAAGCTGTTGATGAACTGTCTGAATGCCTCCGGCCTCTTGGAAAGAGGTACGATGATGTTGATGAGCGTGCTGCGCGTGTCCACGCTCTCGCTCTTCACTTTCATCACGGGACCAAACGGCCTGAAGAGCACGAGCTGTGTGAAGTCCCGCGGGCCGTCGCCTTTAAACATCAGCTCGTAAACGGTTCCTTTATCCTGCTCTGTACGAGTCAACCCTGTGACAGAGACAGACAACACTTTATTTTATTGGTCCCATATTCTTTCCAGACAGTAGTTACAGGGAAACTGGACACAGTCTTTGATTGGTGCATTTCAAATTAATTAATTATTTCCAATTAATAGCCTTGAGTGTCTTTTAGTCAGCAGGTTAGTAAAATATATATTCTTTTTAATTTTGTCAATACTGTAACATATGTGAAAATAAAATTTCCATTTGTTTTCCATTAATGAGTACTTTCTTGGGTTCAAATGGTTTAAAAGTTATCCCTGCTTATAGACTCAACACAACAAACAAAACAAAACTTGCTCTTATACCTAAGTCTCTATTTTCCCTATAATTATTATCAAATTACATAGTTCTTGGCAGAGAATTTTCACAAAAATGTTAAACAATTTATGGAGACAGCATTACATTATAACTTTAAAGATATAAATAAGGAGCACCTGTTTCACACAGAGGCTGAAGTGTTGCTGTGGGATTGTACTGGGATTAATGGAAATCCCTTTTGTGGTTTCCTCTGGATGCTCTAGTTTCCTACCCTGGTTCCAGACGTCTGAATCACTCACTGACTGATTCAGAGTCAAACAGTTTCTTTGTGTTCTGCTAATTGACAGCTGTTTCCCTGGTTGGAAAAACAACCAACCAAACGGAGCTGTACACGTTGTGTGTTTTTTAGGTCGACGTACAGAAACAACAACTCTTAAAGGAATACTTCATCCCCAAAGTGATTATTTGTATATCAATTACTCATCGCGTTTTACCTTGAATTCGTCAAGAAAACTGAACAAAAGATCCAAAAACGGAGACACAACTTGTGTAGTTGCAGTAAAACCGTACTATTAAAAACGTTTCCGCACAAACAGTACTCATTAATACACTAATGTTTTAAATAATAAGGTTTTAGGCATGCAAGAAAACTTTCTTCACAAATTCAAGCTAACACAGGGGGATTCATTGATACACAAATGATCATATTGTGGGTGAATTATTCCTTAATATCTTAAATCTCTTAAATGAATATGAAATACATCATAGGCATGAGTGTGTAGTCTTCTTGTATTTGTCCAGCTATGGATGGACAAACCTTTCCAGAGGTTTCCCAGCCATCCACCAAGATTAAACATGTGCAGAAGATGAATGAATGATCTTTCTCACCCTCTATGAAGTCTGAAGGGGAGAATGTGTGCTTCCGCCTGGTGTTGTCTGCGTGTTGCAGAGGCCCGTTCAGGACGTGCAGAGCTGTTTCCAACGTGCCTATCAGCTCGTCTCTGCGGTCTCTCCTGACAGGCCTCTCCTCTGGGTGCCTCGTCAGCCCTGTCTCCAGCTGGTACACCCTGAGTGACACAACAACAAAATAAAAGCAGAGGCATGAGGTAAGACTTGACATCAGAAGTACTCCTGGAAGCCTTGGTAGCTCTAATGTTGTCCTTACCGAGGAACGACTGTCCCACTCACCTCCGCAGGGTGAAAGTGTCAAAAGGAATCACTGCATATTCACTGGGCAGCTTTACACCTGAGTTCACCTCCGCCTGGCTCAGCTGGGATCGTAAGAAGTCCTGGAGGACATGAGGTAACATTTATAACACTTCATTTATCTCATCAGCACACATTACTCCTGCATCTTTTCTGAATCATGTTTTCCTACCTTCAGGTCAGTCTGTGCCGGGATTTTGTGCAGACTCTCCAGACCCTGAGGCAGAATCCCTCTTGTTTTAGCTTTTTCCAGGGACTCTTGAAGCTGCTGCGTCCTCTCCTGGAGAGCCTCCTTCAGCTGGGCTATCTGCTTGCTCAGGCTATTCATGTAATGTCTGTGAGAGTCCTCCCTCTCCTGCAACAAGGCCATGTATCCCTCCTTACTGGTGGCCCCTCCAGACCACAGCAGAGACTGCTGGCTGCTGTGAGTCGCCGGTTTACAGGCGAGGAGGTAGAACAGGGACAGACAGCAGCAGAGGCCCAGCACAATGAGGCCAACCCGGGTCAACAGGGCTAAAAGCCACCGTTTAAACATGGTGGATTGTCTTTTAAAAAAACCTTAAACACTTGTGGCTTATGAAATCCTGACGGTACTCCCACAAAGTAGTAGTCCCACAAAAAAATGAACAACCCATAATTCCTAAACCGTAGATGAATAAATATGGCTTTCAAAGAAGATGTCCTGCTGTTTTCTCATATCGTCCATATCTGTGACATCCTCAGGCGGCATCTTCACAGAGATCCTCACCAGAGTGCTGAAACTCCCTGAATGACAACAATATACATTTTAAAGGAGTGGTTTCCAACCTTTTAGACTTGTGACCCGTTAAAAATAATTTTAAAAGTCTTGACTCCTAATTAAAGGTTATGGACACAAATGATGAGCAGTTCAACCAATAAAGGATTATTCTTTCCTCGATTATTTAATTTCCATGAATTTTAAATGCCTGAAAGGTCAAAGTATTTAGTATTTCACAAGAGTCTACAGATATGGTGGCAGCCCTGGCTTGGTGCTTTGTGCTAAATGCTAACACCAGCATGCTAGTACAATGTTTACCATGTTCACCATCTTATTTTAATGTGTTAGCATGCTAACATTTGCTACTTATCACTGAACACAAAGCTGAGGCTAATGGGAATGTCAATCATTTTAAAGATAGTTAATTTTAAAGAAAACATTGACCTGATGGTGGCGCTAGAGGAAAAGTCGGGGGATCACCAAAGTTCCTCTGTGCACCATGAATGCATGTATGTGTCATAGAAATCCATCCAAGAGTTGTTGTGAGATATTTAAGCGGTGGATCGATAGAAAGAAAGTCATGTAAAATATTTGTTTTAATCTTCAGGTGACCTCTCAGATGTATCTTTGAGGGTTCCTGACCTTCAGGTTGATCACCAGGGTTTACCAAGGATTATTAATGAGTCCAATGTTAAATCATTCACACTGAAGACAGATTTAATGTTGTTGATGTGCGCTTAATGTAACAGCAAAGTTTCAAGTTTCTTTTGTTTTTTGCATTTTATCAGAAGTAAGTGTCAAATGACTTTACAAAGAAACAACAGATGTAGGAGAGACTTCAACATAAAGAAATTCTTACAATATCTAACAAATCAAATGACAATCAATCACAAGTTAACCAACCGACCTGCTCAGTCTCGTCCTGATGTGCCTCAATGTGTTGTGAGCAGCTTATTTCATTACCACTCCGTTACACGCGCCCTCGTCTCACTGCTGTTGGACTGCTGGTCAGGTTTAGGTTTGCGTCTATAAAATGCACAGAGAGAAATAGCCTGACCTTACATTCACTCTGCAGTGCCACGACGCTGAAGGTGGGAAGTGACAGAAACAAGCATTTCTCTGTGTGTGTCTCTCCACCCTGTGTGTGTGTGTGTGTGTGTGTGTGTGTGTGTGTGTGTGTGTGTGTGTGTGTGTGTGTGTTACCATCATCAGTTTATTCACAGCACAGATGGCTCTTTATTGCTCAGGTAGAGGCTGATCTCATGAAAGACTTACTTATATTTCCAGGTCCACCCAAGCAGTGTGTGTGTGTGTGTGCGTGTGTGTGTGCGTGTGTGTGTGTGTGTGTGTGTGTGTGTGTGTGTGTGTGTGTGTGTGTGTGTGTGTGTGTGTGTGTGTGTGTGTTTATGAGATGATGCTTGTGTTCATACCAGACCTTTTTAAAGCACTCTACCATTAAGTCTGGTCGTTTTAATAAAAAGTTCAGCTTGGTTTTTTGGACCTTTTAAATTGGACCTAATTAAATCCTTTCAACAACAATAGTTTTCCATCTTAAAAACCTTTCATCTATTTAAAATAACTGCAATGCTTTCATCCTGCCGTCATCTCGGTCAAAAACCTCACAGGCAGTAAATCACAGTGGGTCATCAGGTTTATGTTGAAACTGATTGAAAAAAACCTCAGATCACACGCAAACATCGTCCCCCAACACAAAGTTAACACTCTACAAAGCTGTAATTAAAGCCAGACAGCTTTAAAAGAAAGATTTTGATATAATCACCAACTGCTGTGTGGAAAGTTGCGACCAGTTGTCCATCATTCTGAGCTGCTCCTCTCTTTCTCTCTCTCTTTCTTCTTTTGCAGGCTTTTATTTTGTAGTCTTGCAGGAAATCAGTATGTTTGTCAGCACAGAGTTTACTCATCCATATAATGATCAAACCTTCTCAATATTTAGGATTGAAGTGGCCAAACTGAGTACCTCCTCTCTCCCATCCTCTCAGTCTCCACCTTTTCCCTGCACCTCCCTTTCCTCTCCTCTCTTTTTCCATCTCTCACTTTCTATCAGACCCAGTGTTCACTTCCTTCCATAT
Organism: Cottoperca gobio; assembly: GCF_900634415.1. Classification (NCBI taxonomy): domain Eukaryota; kingdom Metazoa; phylum Chordata; class Actinopteri; order Perciformes; family Bovichtidae; genus Cottoperca; species Cottoperca gobio. The sequence continues at coordinate 16,046,944 of NC_041363.1, forward strand.
GAGATCTCACACCATCTGTCTCCATCGTGAATCCCCTTTCAGGTCCTCCGAGGCTCCTCCTTGCCCTTAAGTCTAATTAGAAGGCAACCGGAGTAAGAAATGCCCTTCAGACTTTCGATGCGCTGCCACCTGCAATCTGCTGTGGGGAAATAGTTTGGTACCGGTCGGACCCACCAATAGTACGGGGTCTTGCACATTTAATGAGGCAGCGTACAGATGGTCCTTGTTTTCATTTGGATGGCGACTCCTTCGCTCTGACTCCTCTAAATCTTTTAGATTGCTACTTTGTTTCCCCCTATTATTCGCTTAAATGTGTTCATTGTCTAATATGAATGCATTTACTGTAATATGATACTTCATAATTAATTGTTCACATTAATATTTTAATAAGTGTTTAATAATTTAAATGTGAGTGTTATTACACAGTGACACGGCTTAAAAGGAAAGTTGAAAGAAAGGACAAAGGCTGCAGAGAGAGAGTGGAAACTGTCTTAGTGCATTTCTTATTGTTATTATATTATAACGTTAATAGTATTTAATTCACAATACTTTATTTCCAGGAGAGGAATATAGATCTATCTTGAGATAAGATGGAGATGAGAATTTACACTTTTAATGCACCCACCTTTAAAAAGCAGCTCCAGATCCACCTGTAAAACACACCTTCGTTTAGTTTATTGTTTTTTCTCTATATTATTTTCTGGTGTATCAGTCTTACTAGTTTGTATTCAGCCAGTATCAAGCAAATACTTGATCACATACACTGCCAGAATAGGGCCATACTCTCACTTAGAAAAAACTGATTTCTTTTGTAGTTTCACTACTTTTTAGCACTTTACCTTCCCCCGCAAATTAAAAACAATCTTAATTCTCTTCAGTGGTATCTAGACTTGCATTTAGTTTAAATTAATAAACCTTAAAGACAGATATGTCAAACCATCCTGCAAATAAATCAGCAATAAAACATCTGCATGGTTCATATGCCACAAGAAAATGAGAAATGTTTTTTCTTTGGCTCATCTGACCCTTTAAATAAAAGAAAATCTTTCTTAACCAACACTACGTCTGAAAAAACACCTCCTTGGTTTTAGACTATTGGTCTGACAGAAATGAGAGAATGTCCCCTTCGGATTTCTTCACTGTTTTATGATTAATCATAGAAATATTAATCATGTATTAGATTAATCAATTATGAAAATACGGCTGATTTCAACACTCATGACAAGACAGGAAAGAAGACAAAACTTCACTGCAATAAAAAAAAAGTATTTCTTGTGAAATGATGGATTTCTGCCAATCCAGAACTCTAACCCACTAATTTAAAATAATTTAAAAAGGAAACATTTGATTTGGTTAAGTTACTTAAATCTGCATCACTTAAACAGTCTAAAAGGGTCATAAACCAAAAAGGAACACGTGATCTCGATAGAATAATTGAAAACAGTTCATACAGTATTTCACCTGAAGATGGCGCCAGATACAAGACTACCAAGAAATACACACGAGAAGCTGAACAAAACAGACAACTGTATTTATTATTGTTTCAAGTTATTTACATCTGTTTGGATTACAAAATATGGAATGTGGCCAGAATCAGTGTGAACAAATCTCTTCGACATTTTCTTTTCTTTTCTTGGCACGCGGACTTCAACAGCCTCACATGTGTGTGTTTGGCTTTTAATTACAGTGCAGGTGCCTACTGTATCTGGACAATGTGCTTTGTGAGTTTTGTGCTCAATTTTAGGCAGTGTTTCGCTTTCTGAATCGCTGTAAATCACACAAAACAAAACACGATCCAGGAATGTAAAAACAGAATCACCAGCAATAATGCCACAGAAATGTATGAAAGTGAGATGTTGTTGCTTCCCAAATGAATTCACAGAACAACACCGAGGATTTGTTACGCTGCTTCCCTTCCCCCTTCTGAAGCAGCATCTCGGATACTTCACAGACTTTTATAAAAAATTCACCACACCTGAAAACAAGGGACCAGCTGTGCTGCATCCAAACCTTAGTCTTAACAATTTATAAGAACAAAGGCTGTTCATTTTTTTGTGAATTTAAAGTGCAATATCTAAAAAGAAAATCAACAAATAACCAAACTGTTACAGTGAAAGGCAGGAAATATCATTTCCTTCAATCTATATTAACACAATAAAAACATGTCTGAACAAAACAACACGTAGAACATACATTATATCACTGTAGAGGTGGGCACCAACATGGAATTTACACATCAGTATCAGTTGCACATATCAGCAAAATAATCAATTGGTTTGATTAATTTGCTACATGTGGACTAGTTTGAGCTGATAATATGAATAATTAAGGTCCCACCGATGACGCCTACATTTCTTCTTTTCCATTTTTTTTAACCAGTGTGACTTCAATTTATTTATTCTTTTCATTTCCTTTAAAGCAGTTTTAATGAACCCTTTCTATGTCCTTCATGAAAACCCTTATTCTGCCTGTTCTTTAAAAATAAATTGTTTATGAATTATTAGCCGTGTATCTCCTGTCATCATGTTCTTGTGCTGGGGGATGATGAAATATCATTTTCTCTGTCGCTTTGTCTCAAAATTTCTTGTCTTGAAAGAATTTAGCAAGAGTTTTGATCATCTCAGCCGATATTGATATTATTTCATATCAGTGACCATTGTGACACTCATACATGCTCGGCGGATCAGTGCCTCCTACCCAGCGTTGTCATCCTTCAACACTCACTTTGTCCATATCGCTGTGAAAAATGAAACTCTTTTTCAGTGGTGTCATTAACCTGACTCGAGGCAGCAAGAGAAGATGTGACAGATGTGTGGAGAGGGGGATGTTGAAAGAAGAGAGGTGAAGTGATGTGTAGGTGGCTGGAGATTATCTCTCAGACACCACAAGGTGTCGTGTTGCCGTCTCTGAGGTGGTTGCTAGGCAACAGCATCCTTCATAGTCTTTCTCCGGGTGGTAACTAGGTTACCCCAACTTACTATCATCACGTTGGTGTTTTTTCGCTGAGTTTTTAAGCAAAACAGGGTCCATGTTCCTGTCGGTCGCAAACTTATATCAGCTGGTCTGGCCCGGGCGCCGGCGTCCCACCCAGGCTGGCAGGGGTTGAGAGGTTACACCAGTTCATCCAGAAGAGTCCCTATGCTGTGGTGCTGCTCAGGGGGGCCGGCTATGGGTTTGTTGCACATGGGGCAGACGCAGCGCACCTCCAGCCACTTTACCAGACACCTGTGAAAGAGACGAATAAAAGGAGAAAACGCAACATGAGATGGTGATCCCTCCTCACTTTAACACGTTTCACTGATCAGACTGGAGAGCAGTGTACAGGGGTGGAAGAAATACTCGCAACAATGATTATTTTAATTAACGATTAATCGTTTATCTAAATAAATGTCAGAAAATAGGGGAAAATGTCCATCCCAAGGTGAGGTTTTTAAATGATATTCAAAGATATTCAGTTTAATATGATATAAAACATTTGAGTCTGAAAACAGCTTTTTCTGCCATTTTTGCATGAAAATTATTTTAAAGATCAACAATTATATTTAATTTAATGTAATAAACTGATCGTGTTTTGTATGAACATTTTTGATGTACAAGTTAATTAAAGATGTAAAAATGTAGTTCAGTAAATTGTACAATATTTGCCTCTGAAACGTAGTGAAGGCTAAAGTAGCAGAAAACTAAGTAAAGGTCAAGTGCCTCAAAACTGGACTTGTACGTGGTTACGTTTCACCATTGCCAATGCGTGAGCATTTGAGTGCCAAGTATTTATAAGAAGCTTTGGCGGAAATTCATTAAGCTCCCATGCTTTTCTTTATTCTTCTATGAGTGAATTTAATTTTCTTCAATACTTTGGATTTTACAGTCAAAGTCCTACCAATAGTTGTTTTGCCCACGTTCCTCCAGACACTCTTTAAATGTAATAATAATGACTTACAGACTTACTTTGGCACAACCAACTGAGATTCACAAGATTCAACTGAGAGTTTTAATCAACCTGCTGTCTTTACTCCACCACCAGCGTCTAGATCCTATCTCCTATCTTCATACAGGCCGGCGCTTAGTGAGAATGATGGAGTCTAATCACTTAAGTCTTCCTTTATTAATAAATAGTGGTATACACTTCCAATTGATCTGTCCTTATTAAACTGCAGTTTGAGAGCGACGGGTTCAACTGGCCTCTAAGACTGTATTCATGCTGACTCTATTAGATTTCTCTCTCTCCTTTTTCCGGCTTCAAACTCAATTAGCGGACTGAGGGCTTTCATATTTTTCAGTTCAACCAATCAGAGTTTGCCATGTGAGCCATATATCTCTTCAACTTTTCCAGTTGTGCACACTTTGTTTAAATAAATCCATTTCATTATTCTTTGTGCCTCTTTCATTTAGTCTCTCCTGATTGATATAGATATAAAAGAAATGCTCCTCATGTTCCAGATCACTGTGAGGAAATCACAATTTTAGACACCTACTGTAACAAACATCAGGAGAGCTTCGCCTGCAAGATCTTAGCACTAATTCTTCCTGCCGTTTACCCGGTGCATGCTGGGATACGCTATTACTACTGCTCCCTGAATGTCAGCTCCACGTTGAACAAGAGCTCCAGTAGCTGCAGTCAGGAACAAATCAACCAAAACTATCTGTGCAATTCCTGTAATCACTGAACTTCAGATGACACATGACCATTTTCATTTGATAAGCCCATGCGGGTGCAGAGCGGTGACAAGAGAAAGTCTCCACTGTTCTCTACTGTACTCACTTCCTGTGGAAAGCATGTTGGCATGGCAACACTCCCAGCTCGTCTTTCACTTTGAAGTCCTCCAGACACACGGCGCACGTCTGCTGCATTAGTGACAAACAGGACGGAGTGAGGATGAGTGAGGACGGTCATTGGATGAAATGATCATGCATTGTTTTTTTGTTTCACATGATGAAACTCTTCAGGTGTGTTTATGTGCAGAAATCATGTAAATCAAATCCTTACCCCATGAAGATTCAACTTTTTTGGATCTCCTTTTAAAACCACCTGTAGGAGTTACAAAAGAAAACATGTAAAAGAGAGAATTTCTTTTATTTAGATCTTAAAGGGTGCTTGAATATTAATGCCAGGCTTTACCTCTCTGTATCCGAACCGCTCACTCTGGGCTTGGTGTCGTAGTTTGCTGTGGATTAATAGAGAAATACATTAATAAAATACCTTGGTTAACAATCTGTTAAACCTTCAATCAACCAAACGTTGTATGTACTTTTGGTTTAAATTGAGTATTCAGATCCTTTACTGAAGTAAAAGTAGAAATACACAGATGTAAGAATATTAAAAGCAATGAGAAGAACACCCGCACAGTCTCGCTTACTGCTGAAATATTTATTTACAATGTTTCGGTCTGTCTGACCTTCATCAGGTGTCATTGTTTTCAAGATTGCACCTTCATCTGACACACCTGTCACATAGGAAGTTATTTAAAAATAAAAGTCGTGCACCAAAGGTTTCACTGAATAACGATTCAGTGGAACATTTAATAAAGTAATGAACTTAAATACAGTTTCAAGGTACTTCACTGGAGTATTTCCATTTCATGATACTTTATACTTCTACTCCTCTAAAGGACAATATTGTACTTAGTATTCCACTATATTTGCTTTATAAAGTAAAGTCATTTTGCAGATTATGTGATCATTTAACATTACACATAGTAATTTGAGCTATTGTTCAAATGAAAATATTTAAAGTTTAGTGCACCTTTAACTAAATCAAGTATTATCAACAACTCATCTTGCAGAATGTAAGCAGCATGTTATTGTTGCTGCTGGTCGCAGTATAGCTCATTGTGAATATTTTATATACTTTTGAGCAGTTGAATCTATTCATATGCATCATATTCTTATAAATTGATCATAGTTTGATCATCTTGTAACTGAGAGATAAATATGGAGGACTAAAAACTATGACTTCAAATCCAAAATGTAGTGGAATAAGTACTGCGGCATTAAATTACTTACAAGTAAGTTGTACATAAGTAGTACATGATTAAATGTACTTAGTTACACCACTTTCCACTTGTTTATTAGGAGATGAAGATGTATGTATTTATTCAAAGATTAGTTAAACAGCAGGTCATTGGATTCAGGCTGAGATTTCAAGTTTGTGAGGATAAATTATGGGACTGCGTGTACCAGAAGCTGTGTAATTACAGGGTAAGCTTTGACAATGAAATCTTTTCCAACAGCTACACATCCACAGACAAAGACATGATCACCCTATAAGCACACACACACATTGTTCACACACTGAAACAACTACACGCACACACAGAAACAACTACACACACACACACACACACACACACACACACACACACACATTGTTCACACACTGAAACAACTACACACACACACACACACACATACGCATGCATGCACGCACGCACACACACACACGCATGCACGCACACGCGCACACATACACACACACACACACACACACACACACACACACACACACATTGTTCACACACTGAAACAACTACATGCACACACACACACGCATGCATGCACGCACGCACACACACACACACGCACGCACATGCGCACACACACACACACACACACACACACACACACACACACACACACACACACACACACAGGGTTAATTAGTACGTTGTGTCTTTGAATCCCTGCACCACCCTCATAACCAACAATAGAGAGGAGATCTTTATCACTTGGCGAGCTGCGTTTGTCAAGGCGGGTTATTTTTGGCCTTTTGTTTTCACACAACTAAACATAGACTCACATGTCTATCACTGTCTGTGAGCCTGAAAACTAAATGTAGTGAGAGCATCTGAGATTAAAGATGAATGTTTATTTGTGATCTGATACCCCTTCAAAAAAAAAAAAGTTTAATCACCAAATCGTAAAGTAAGGAAGTGACAGTTGTTCGTTGTGTTTGTCACTTGGTTTATTGTTTACGCTGATTGCCGCTAACAGTCTTCCATGCAGAACAATGTGAGGATACACGCTTCACATGTGTTGAGGTTTCCCATGCCTGGAGAATGATGTGAAGTGGGTGAAAGGGAGGCATGATGGAGATGGAGAGGGGTTTCAGTTTAGCCCGGTGTTCCAGAATAGAAAAATCCTCATATAGCTACTGCTGGCCAGTTATTGTACGAAGTAACAATGAATTCACCAGCTGTGGATGATGTAATGATATTTGCAGAAAACCTCCGAACAAACTGCTGCCTTTCCTTTCATGAATATTTTTTAACAGACTTTATTCTAAAACCTCAAACACTGTATAATTTCCTTGGATATTATTCAAGCTGCGACTGCTTATAATACGCCATCCCGCACATTTTTTGTTTCCTGCTTTGACATTAACAGTTTCCATTTCATGATCTCGTTGATTTAAAGATGTAGAAATCTACAGAACAACAGCTGGAGCTCAGATTGGTCAGATGTATTTATTGTTTACACTCAAATACTGTAGAAGTCTATCATTATTCCAGTGCTACACTCCAGACTCGTAACGATTATCTCTGCAGTCACATTTATTGTTCCAGCTGAACTCATTTCAACATTACAGAGATAAACCTTTATAAGACAAATGTCTTGTCTTAGGAAAAATGTTTTGACAGATCTAACAGACTTAATAGACGTCTCTCCGTCTCTCTCTCTCTCCTGAAAAGCTGCTGACTCTCTCACTGTGTTCACATGTGATAGAAAGTGACCTCCAGTCTGCCCTTTCTGCTGCTGAAGCATTTTGGAATTAACTGTCACTTTGTTTTCCCAATTCTCTGCCTTTCCCGTTCTCCAGGTAAGATAGTATCTGTATGACCATTTACAACTTTGTATTACTGCTGCGGGATTTGAGAGAAATTTCTAATTATCAAAGGGTTTTTTTTTGCTGGTATTTTGCCTTTATTTGACAGAGGACAGTGTAGAAATGAGGACGAAAGAGAGCAGAGGGAGCTTAATATCTCTGCGCTCGGTCACTGTATTGCAGTGGTGGAAGAAATATATCTTATACTTTAGTAAAAATAGCAAAACCGCTCTGTGAGGATACTCTGGTAAAAGTACATTCAAGATTTCACTTAAATTCCATAATAACCTTTCAGGATATTGTAATTCAAGTGGTCTGAGACAAAACTAAACTTCTGCACCTCCTAGCTCTGTTAGCAGCCTTTATGAAATCTAGCTGACAGGAGACTTTGGCCAATCACAGGTCCTTTCAGAGAGAGGATGTTCCTATTAGCTGTTCTACAAATGCAGATGCAAAGTTGCTATTCCTGCATGGCAGACTGCCCACACTGCTTAACGGTCTTGACAAGAGAGTTGGACAATATCGGAAAAGCCTTTTAGAGCAGAGAGAAAATGCTGTTAATAGTTTAGCCTTCCGCTAACCATAGCCACAAGCTCACGAATGCAGCTAAAGCTCGCTAGAGCATTGAATCAAATAACTACTGTAAAGTAACTAGCAACTAAAGGAATCAGACACATGTAGTGCAGTAAAATAGCACAATGTTTGTAGTGGGGCAGAAGTATAAGGTAGTATAACATTGAAATACTCACACAAAGTACCAAAACATTGTTACTTTCCACCGATGCTGTATTGTCTGCTAAAAACACCTTCAGCTTGCACCTCTCATTGCATCTCTCCGACTACTGTAGCTGCTGTGCTCCTTAAACTGAATACAGACCTGCTGCAGCACATTGGTGTATAATTAAAGATGGGATATTTTGGGTGAGTGCTTTTGGCACCCTTGTGGTTTTACATTATTGTACACTGCTGCGTACACCGTCAGTTTGTGCCACTATTAGAATAGCAACTGTTTAAAAAAATGTGGGGGTGTGCACGCTCCGCAAATCTTCTCCAGATTTCAAGGCTTTTTAGAAAACTCTATAATTACTTTGTATGATTAAAGGAGGAAATCTCACATAGACTAATAGAGACAGATTTTCAAGTCACCGTAAGATCGAACATCGCAAACTCCCTGACACTGATTTAGAGAGAGCCTGTCTGAGTGGATAATGGGAAGCCTGCCCCCAACAAAGAATGGCATTCATCACTCTGTATTCATCCGATGAATCACCCTGGTCTATAAATGAATTCACAATCACACTCCTACCCAAGACTACCTTCAGCATGTTAATGGAGCCGAAAGGAAGTGACTCATTGGTTATGATTCAGAGGCAAGTGCTTAAAGAGAAACAGGAAGGATCTGAGCTTTTCTGACAGAGTTGATGGTCAATTCAGTGCCGACCACAGGCCAAACAAAACATTCACGACTGCAGAAATGTGCCTGCAAGGTTTTATTTTGTCTGGGTAATAACTACAGTATGAAATTATCTCAGACATTAAAATATTCTTAATTGATGCCTGTTTTCTATCTTTTAAAAGATTTCCTTCAGAGAGTTGAAACAAAAGATTCAAAATAATTGATATAGAAATACAACATTTTACCATCTGGGAACAATTCATCTTGTCACTTTCTCAAAGTATGTTTTTAATTGAAAAAAAGGTCAATTTATTAGTAGCTCTCTTTCTTCATCAGCACATGGAGTTTGCCTTGTTGTCATTGATGTGATTGATGATGTTCAAATTTCTGAACACTTTCATTCTTTTCGTTCGTGCTGGATTAAAACATTAGGTTCAAAGTTCATTCTTGACATTGGAAATAACAGTTGACAAATAAATCTCACCACAAAGTCAATTTAGAGACATGATCTTCACATGAATGAGAAATCCTTAAAATGTGAACCTCTACAGTTCCATGATATTGGGCAAGCTCCATCTGCTGATGAAGACTATGTGATATGACCAAAAGCTTCAGTCCTGAATGGACGTTGGGGGTAAAACTGTTTCGTCAAATCCTTTATTAACAGTATGTATTGGCCCAAAAGTAGCACAAATGGCAGCAGAAACAAGTTCTAAACACAATATTGACATATTATCACATTTTAAGGTGGTATGGTGAACTTGTTAGCAAACAGTTGCTTATTACATCCAACAGTTATCATTCATTTGGAGAGTAAAATGTCCAATAGTCACTCTCTTTTAGCTCGGTTTTTGTTCTCTACCAACTCCTGAGTGAAATATGTGGCTGTTAAATGCTCCATTATGTTTTCCAAAGAGTTGCTAACTGTGTCTGTCTTCCATTTGTGGTGTTTTTCCCTGAAAACAGCTGCCTGCTGCGGCCGAAAACAATCACTTTGCGAGTGGTGAGAGTGAACCAAAACAGTAAAATTGTGTGGCCAGACAGCTACACAATGAGTTGAAACATATACATCTCTGTGAAGTCGAGGTAAAGTGCAGATTCAGGTGACAATGCTCTGTAGGTTCATCACTATGAGCTACTCCTTTCACATTGTATTCACATTTAAAACCTTCTAATTATAAAAAATACAGATTATATTTACTGATAGTAAGAATCCTGTAATAGGTCTATAAAATATCCAACAAATGTTAGTTTCTATATGTAGAAGATGATATGATTGAAAACTTGAGATTATTTTGTCAACTGGTGTTTTGAGGTCAAGAATAAACTATGTTTTAAAAAGCATTTAGAAGTTGATTTGGTCGTCATCTGTTGCACTTGCTGCGAGAATTCATTTCTATGTAATTATAGAAAAATAATTAACTGCACATACCTACTGGATACTAGCTACCAAGTGTTAGTGACGTGCGTTTGTATTCTACAGACGACAAACAAGGTTTTTTAATGGTTTGATATTTTGATAACAGGCGATTCTGACGGCAATTCAAAATTAAACAACACCAGAAAAAGCCCATTATAAGATGCTCAGTCATCCAAAAAGAGCTCAGGATAAAAAACAGATCCTACTGCAGGTGTTGACGTTTCCTTATGAGATCTTGTACACTGCAGACGTTCAAGTGTGATGTTTTCTTTGTGTACTCCCACTGTGTGCTATTCAGGTCGTGTTTATTCTGAGTCTCTCTGCAGTTTTCCTCGCTGCTGTCTTCACACATTGTGACGGGCTGCTTCCTGTTGCCTCATATCCCGTCCTTCAGACACAAACGTCCCCTCAGCGCATCGGGGAGTTCACACACAGTCAACAGCGGGAGAGGTCACCCTGTTCCCTGTTTTTTTTGCTTTCCTCCTTCCTTACTGTGTTTCTCAAGGCACTTGGTCTCCCATTTTCTAACCCAATAATATTTCATATAATAAACTTGTATTTGTATTATTACTCTTTATTCTTTTGATTATTATATTTCATGTAGTGTATTACTTTAATAGTTTAGATCTTATGATGAGAAATGTTGCTCGCATCAAATACGAAAACCATCAGGAGAAAATATGTGCTTTCAATGCCCATTCATTGTGAATGCACTCTTATCAAACGGACTGATACAAAAGGAAATATTGGCCATGTGACTATGCTAACATTAGCAGTCAGCGACTGTACTGCTACCCCCTGCTTACTATTTTCAATTAATATCTACAACGACTATTATCTACAAGTAGCCTAGATCTTCATATTGGTGTGTCAATGTACATGTTATATTACTTTGTTTGTCTTCGTATTGAAAGTATGATCTTCTGTCATGTGCTGTGTGCCTCGGGCTAGCACGAGTTGTGTATTCCTGTTTCCACAGTAACGTAAGATTTAGCATTTTCAGCATTTTGTGGTGACTTTGTTGTCATAAACGTTTTGTATGTATTAGATTTGTTCTCTTTAAATTTACTGAATAAATTGTTGTTACGTTCTTGTATAACGCTAACCATTTAGTAACGTGCATTTCAATTATGTAGCATATTAGCCTTGAGTCAGTAGTAGTTGGTAGTATTGTTTGCTTTCAGGTGATGCATTTTCCTTTGTTTGATTTTTGATTTTGCGTGAAAAGAAACTGAACCAAGGGGAAAATGTATCAACTCCTCCACTGATCCGACAATCAGAGCAAAGGAAGTATAGATTTTGTTGTTCTTTATATCAATCACATATTTCTGTTTCTGTCGCCCTTACCTGATAAAGTAACAGCAGAAGACGAGGCTGAGGATGAAGACAAAGATGCCTGTCCCGAAGATGACCATGTAGATGTTGAGAGGCAGGTCCTGGAAGGTGATGGGCGGCATGGTGCACGACTTGTTGGAGTAAACCAGTCCCAGACCACAGAAGCACCCTGAATAAAGGCAAAGGGAAGATTTAAAAATACATTTATAAGATTTACTTCTGCTAGAAAAAAACTTAAGAATGAAAGCTCGACTTTGCTACACTCACACACAAATGTCTATAAACCCAAAAGAATGGAGCATAATTAAAGTACTCAACTACTCATGGGCAGCTGAGGGTCAGACCTGCAGCTTATCCTCTAATGGAAGTCAAAAGTTGAAGCTTTACACACACACACACACACACACACACACACACACACACACACACACACACACACACACACACACACACACACACACACACACACACAAAGACTGAAGAAAGGTAGAGAAAGACAGCCACTGCACATTCCTGTGATGGAAAATAAGTCATTTTCAATCTTGAACATGTAAAGCACTGTTAATGTGGTATCCAAGCAACATGGTTGTATCTCTTATAACATCCAGACTTCTTTGTTTATTTATTTTTTCAGCCCTCTTTTGTGGAATTGAAATGCAATATTTTATAAAAACAAATCTAGTTAATCAGTTTTAAGACTTAAATCACTCACACTATTCAGAATCAGTGAGTGCAATGTGATTAAAATCATGGCATAAATTCTCTTTTCTTAGATTAAGATGTGTATTCTGGTACAGGGAGGTGATTCATTCCTATAAACTAACAATGACTATGTTCATGGCTCGAACAGATGGTATTCCCATTAAAGGTGCCCCCCTTTGTCTCCTCATTCTTGCTGTGACGCTACACTACTGTGTGTGTTTGTTTTACCAGAAAAAATAGATTATCACTGTAGCACTACTGTCTGCAGTCAAGGTCAGAGGTAGAGAGGTGGGGGAGTGGGAGGATTGAAGAACAAATGTAGCCATGACTATTGGACATGTTGCACTATGTGCAGTGCACAGTATTTAACGGGTTGTGTTTCTCGTGTTATTTTTCAAATAAATTCAGAAGAACCGTGAATTCCCAGATCACAAGGGAGAAACTAAAGCAGAGAAACAGTTGTAGATTAGATAGACAGAGACAAAGAGACACAGAGAGCACACTTGTGTTTTGTTCGTCTGCATGAGTAATGAGAAGTCAGTATCTGCTAGTGAGAGGGGGCTTTGTGACATCGGGGTCACACTAACCCAGTGACCGATAGTGAATCGGAGCTAACACAGGACTCATCTCCATCTCCTGACATGAACATCGCCATGTGAGAACAGGAAGAGGAGGCCGTGTGCTGCAGGAGGCTGAGAGAGTCCACAGGTTTTCATTACAGCAGCTGATTAACTCAAATCAGCGTGTGTATTGTTCAATCATAATAGAGAAGTCCAGAATTTCAAAGCCACATGGCAGCAGTTAAAAAACAAACTTTTGACCGTAGTTTTTGCCGTGTGTCCCGCACCATTGGCACTAGTCGGCCCTTGTCAGCGTTTTTTCGGCCATTTAAGAGGTTGAATCGGCGGTGCAGCCCGTCAGATGAGAGAAATCACTCTGATTGGCTGTTCAGCTTCACCAAAGCAGTGCACAAGAAGAAAAAAGGGAAGTGAGGAACGGAAGCAAATGACTGAAGTCACTACAGGTTTTTCCATCTTCATCTCATCTGATCATTCCAATACACAAATATTTTCACAAAGACATGGCCATCTTGGATGAAACTAGGTGGTGAGTGAGACACAAACGGCGGCTTGTATATCCGCAGTCCCAGGTCTTCCAGGTTTCCCCTTTTGAATGATGAATACAGTCTAGCGCCACCTGCTGGTATGGAAAGTTACACAGGCGCAGAACACACGTGCAAATTGGCCGCTGGCTATAGTCTTTGCGATGTGTACAAGTGCAACTTTTTAGAAAAGACACAGTCGTCACAGTCGGCCTTTGTCTCCGCTAGTTCTTTGATGTCGGTTTGGTATCTGGGCCTTCAGAGTGACTGGCAACCTGTCCACTGTGGGATGGGCGGATGAATAAATGGAAGCATAAATAGACAGATAAAAGGATGGATGATTAATAAACAGATGAATGAACAGATGGAAGAACCGATGGATGGCTGAATGGAGACCTTTACCTGTTTCATAATCCTCTGATGAGTATTGTTTTCTTGTTGCAGTTTTTTTTTATAGATTGTGGTATTTCTAGTCACTCCTGCAGCCAAGGTGACACGTTGACATTTCTATTTGACATTTCTCTCGCCTCACAGTGGAAATTGCAGTATGAGGGATCAATACTTCCCGCCTCATAGTTCCACTCTCTCTGATTGAGCAGTGATGCTCCATTTATCGAGGCTCGTCGATGGCTGCACATTTAAGTTCCAATGCTAAATGACTTCACTCAGCGAGAGGCGGTCACGACTAATGCTTGTAAATTAAACACAAACTGAAGGACATGTGGAGGGCCGTACAGCTGGGATGAGCATGAGTCAAGACTCTTATAATACTAATAAAATACTCCTAATAGCCTACATTATGGTGGTTAAATGACATTTCAACGTTTTTTTTACACTGCAATGTATGTAATTGTAGTGGATAATACTAAATACCTTTTGATTCTTTAGTTTTTCTGAAGTGTATTACCATTTCAAGTAACTTTATATTTCTAATACTACATTTCAGAGGGACATTTATTTGGCTATAGTTACTAGTTCCTTTGCAGATTCATATTTTACATAAAAACTTATGATAAGCTTATAAAATTAAACCAGTTTTGGCTTGTTCCCCCTTAGAATAAATCAGTGTTGGGCCCTTTGTCACGTTTCAGATGACTAACAGAACCACTAAAGGAGTTTTTCACCTTTAAACGTTCACATGGTTTCATTTAAATAACTGTTTGACGCCAAAGAGGTCAAATCATCCAATATTTCACAAAAATACACATAACTGAGTGACATAACAAAAAATGAATATAACATTGTGTAAAAGGACTTTTTATTTCCTTCTCTCCGCTCTACAAAGTATTAAATCTAGCTTCACATTGAACAGCTACAGAGCTTTGTAATTCAATGCAGTGGAATGGTACTCTAATAAAAATTTTAATAAAATATAATTGTGTAATATAATTATATATCAGTCACATGGGGCATTTTCTGCAGAAAAAGTTATTTTACTTTTGATTTTAAGTACAGTTGGCTGATAATACTTCTGTACTTTCCCCTTCTCTTTATACTTTGGAATTAGGTGAAGTTGTGCCAGAAAGTCCCAACTCTTTCCTTAAAACAAATGTTTAGATATTAAGTCAGTCAAAACATGTGTAGCATGTGCATTATTGTGAAATGTCAAACTAATTTTCATGGTGATAGCTCCTCCATATTCATGTATCAATGAGGGCTTGACCTCGGTGTCCACAATGGACACGAGAGGATGTGAACATACAAACAAACAGGCCGATACGTAGAAGTAGAACAAATTTACTCCATCATCTTTACATTGTGTCAAACAATCTGCTTCACAAAGATCCCCAGCAGACAAAGACAAACACACAGCAAGGGGGGGGGGGAGTATATGTTCCTGTATTCATGTCACTGCACAGCTGATGGCACACATCACCGGTGACGCTGCTGCACACTCACAAACCACATCTGGGTCATTTGTATTCAAGTCTTTGAGTGTCATGTCACGACTGCCTGTATGGATGGGCGCTCACGTCTTCCTCTTCCACCTTTTGTATGCATGGAGAGCAGACAGCTATATGTGGTATTTTGTTTTGGGTGGAGTCCTGCATGACCACTGACCTACATATTGGCACACTCAGGAGGCGCCCTGTTACCATGGCACTGAGAGTAGCAGACGCAGGAAAAAAGGATGAAGGCTAGCTGTAGTGAAAGTTCTCATTTTGAGAGCATCTGAGTCGGCTGTATTGAGTTTGAGCTGTCAGACAGATTCTTGTGTTGTTGTTCAAAAAGGCAGGAAAGTCCCTCCGTGATTTGATAGAGCTGTAAAATGCCTCGACTATGGCAGCTTCCCTGACAGCTCCTATGAGATGCCTGGTAGGGTTTTGTCCTATATACGCCGTGTTCACACACAAGGCAGCTTCTGCCGCTGCTGCTGCTAGCATTAAAGACAGAACTTCCTATCAAATATTCAACAGTTCACATGGGGGAAACACTCAAGCTCGCCTGCATGCCTGATGGTGAAGCAGAAGAAAGTAGGTTGGGCCCAGAACTCCCTATCACATGCATGAAAGTGCTACATGTATCATGCATAAACACTGTAGGCATGATCACAGATACACTGACACACAGAGCTGAGCAGCGGCTGCCTGATACTGCAGCAGAATGTCACTCTTTGATACTGTGTGGTGTGTGGTGTGTGTGTGTGTGTGTGTGTGTGTGTGTGTGTGTGTGTGTGTGTGTGTGTGTGGTGTGTGTGTGTGTGTGTGTGTGTACTATTTCCTCTATGAATAGCAGGGGAGTTGA